>NC_035173.2:26834204-27013196 GCF_001659605.2 Manihot esculenta | reverse complement strand
CTCTGTACTCTGTACTCTATACTCTGTACTCTGTATCCCTGACTAGAGCTTGCTCTAGATGGGTTAATTCATACCTGTTAAGCCTGGTTTTCACATACAGGAAAACATATATACATATACAGATCATGTACAAAACATACATCACTAGGTCAAGCAACAACTATTACATCTTTTTTCATATTACATGTCCACTCTACGCTATTACAGATCTCTTTACTTTTTCTGCACTCTGCTGGACTGTCCCTGTACACTGTACACTGAACCTGCAAAACTGGAGTTAAGGGAGTGGGATGAGCTCTATAGCCCAGTGAGTAAAACAGTAAAACATCTCAGTAAAATATGATCTCATGGAATGCGCCATAACACAGACAAGCCACATCAAGAGTAAACCTGTCACCACATAGTCTCAGTAACTCTGTGCCAGGGCGTAGAATCGAGCACCTGGTCTTCCTGTCATATATGTATATGTGTATATAACACCTGTGAACTTACCATTGCCAGGGCGTAGTCAAAGGCTCCTGGACTTTGCTATATACCTGCCAGGGCGTAGTCAAAGGCTCCTGGTCTTTGCTATACGTGCCAGGGCGTAGTCAAAGGCTCCTGGACTTCCTGTCTGAGACTATTGGATCATTCAGCATTCACTCACATCACCAAATAACAATGCAATGCAACATAGTCGTGAATACTAATGCAATCAACCTATGGCATAAACATGATGCATGAGATATGCTAAAAACAGGTTGTGGTTCACTTAAAAGTCATAAGATTAGTTCCACTCACCTCTGGCTATCTGGACTGACTGACTCTGCAGGTTTACCTCTGGAGCAGTACTCACTGCTGCTCTCTCTGGTTCCTCTGGTCTGTAACACATAAAGATTCAAATGAGGGACCAGACTAACTTATCAATACCTCTATTACACTCCCAAAGACTCCCCTGAAACGCACTTACCTAGCCATGCAAAAACATGCAAAAGAAAAGCTGGACAGAACACTTTCGGCGGCAGGTTCGGCGGCCGAATGTCCTCTCCAGAGACGAAACTCAAGCACCTTCGGCGGCACCTTCGGCGGCCGAATCCCCCAAACAGAGCCGAACATGCAAAACTTGCGGGGGCAAGCTGTGGCAGTCTAAGCTACCATGCAAGAGGTTCGGCGGCCGAATGAACCTTCGGCTGCCGAACCTGAGTTCCTCCAGAACTCAGCTTCAACGGTAAACCATCTCCTCCTTCCCTTCACCACGGTCTAACATGTATCCTTCACGTATTCAACACACATATACTCAAGTATATGTTCACAGGGGTCCAAAACTAGCTAATAACCCCAAACAACAAAACAAACATCACACATCAACATGTATACATACATAAATCAACAAAAACTACCATGAATAACCTAAGCATGCTTCTCCTTCCTTTCACTCTTCAGAAAATATATAAACAGGGTCTAAGACTGCCCTTACCTCTGGAAACAGGAAGATACACACACTGAACAAAGGAAAAACAGATCAACCTCTCTTCAACTCTCAAAATCTCAAAGCGTAACGTTTATTTCTCTCAACTCTCAACACCTTTGCAAGCACCTCAAACTGCGGTAAGAACAACCAAAAACATGTACAGATGAGTCATAAGAGACGTGGTCATTCCATGGCAAGAATCTGAGGCCAACACTTGTCAAAACAAACATGACTCAGCTCACTAGCCAACTCATCGTCGGCTGCCCAATCACAGGCAAGACCATGCAACATTCGGAGGCCGAACTTCCCTTCGGAAGCCAAACACTTTCGGCGGCCGAACTTACTTTCGGCGGCCGAACTTGGCTCAACTGCATTAGGTCATTTCAACTCAAAACTCATTTCCCTTAATCTTAAAACACATCATAACACTTAGCAAACAAAACTCCTACCCTTTTTCTCGACTCCCAGCACCCTGGATTCCATCAGACAATAGGAATTCCGGTGCCGGGCTCGAGCCGGATATTACAAAGATTTCCTATGTTACTGTCGTTCCAGCAGCGGTATGGGTCCTGCGAAGCCACTGCCACCATTCGTTTGCCTCTCCCCGAAGGTGATAAGAAGCCAAAGATACTTTTTCTGAGTCTGGAGTGCCTTGGTAGTCAAAAAATTGATCCACTCTTGCGAACCATTCAGTTGGATCATCTCCTAAATAATTCGAGAACTCCAATTTTGCTAATTTCGCAGAATAAAACAACCATCCTCCATCTCTGGATTCATCCTGATTAACGCAAACTTGGCTAGCTCGGTCACTTGCACTGCTAGCGGGTTCTTTGCTTGGAAGCGAAAGTTTAGAGGATTTAGTGATGGCTGCTTTGATTTGTTGCAGTTCATCGCTAAGCCCTCGTTCCATTTTAGACAGATGGTCTTGGAGCTGGCCAAGGCCAATTTCCAAATTTTTGATTCGCTCTTTGTTTGTTGCCATGAAAAGGAAAAGGAAAAGAATGCAGCTCTGATACCACTGATGGGTCCCAGTCAAAGCTACAAAGAATTTGGTTCTCAGAATGAGAAATTTGGAATGTATTTCCTTCATAATCACTGCTGCCAATACAAATGAATAAATAGCAGAAGAAATAACTGACACATCCTATACTTAAGGCCACAAACGGCACAATGAATAAAAAGAGGAATTATTGGCTGCAGTAAAATCTCAGCAGCCAATTTGACTTATTCTAATAAAAATAAAGAAAGAATAAATGCAACAAATAAAATAAACAGCAGGCAGCAGCAGGACTTGGTCTAAGAACGAGACTTAGTCCACATACTTTTTATTCTTGATAGGAATCCTTGAAGAACGATGTAGAGCTCTATCACTCTATAGGAAGAGATTGTTTATTTGCGATTGGATGTTGGGGCTTGTTGGAGAATTGAGATCTTACTCTGTTTACTAGGAAGATTATCTACATAACGATAGCAGAATCTCAGGAGAGTCACCTTTATGTCCGATGACCCAATTCCCTATGGCCAGCATTACCACACGCTCTTCCTCTGTCACCTTCCGGTTTGTATTTTTCACGAGCTCTTCTTGATGTTTTTGAACTTCGGTTGCCTATGGAAGTTTTTATGCTTTGGCTCTTGTAGCTTTCTGGGTGGCCTTTTTGGGATCTGTCATGGTTCAATTCGCCAATGTGGTGGCCATTGTAATTCTTGATCTACTCCGTTTGGGCGGTGTGATGGTTCGGTGACTCATGGGTTACTGAGCGAGTCGTAGTTTCGGATTGGTTGGAAGGATTTGGTTTGCTTTGCTTGCTATTTCGATTTTGGTGGTTTGAGTTAGGCTTTGAATTTTTAGACTTTGCTGCTTATATTCTCTCTCTTGATGTTTTGTCTGCCCATTTAAGCCTTGTTAAATGTGATAGGAGTTACATTTTACCTATTTAGTACAAATTTTTTTATGAAATTGGAGGTGATTGTACTTAATTATGGATATATATATTTTTTTGTAATATTAACAGATTCAATACTCTTTGAAAAGAAAATGTCCTAATTGAAAGATTTAGGCAGAAATCAGAGGTAGAGTTGTGAGACCGACCTCAGGCAAGACTGACCTCATGCAAAGCTGATCTCGGAAAGGGCATATCTCGTGCAAAGCTGACCTCGTACACAGACCATAGGCACGACTTATGAAATATCACGGGATTTCCAAATATGATTGGAGAAGACCAATTCAGAAAGAAAAGATTTTAGAAAAATCAAGAAATTAGGCATTATCACTTCCCTTTTAAAGGGATATTTTATTTCTCTTTAGTTTAGAATGACCCCTTTAAAAAGGGGAAGGGGAAGGTTGTTTGAGTTTTGGACAGTCAGTGTTCGAATTCAGAGTTTTACAGAGAGTTTTTCAGTCAGTTTTTGAGGTAGAATTTTGGAATTACATCATGAGCTTCAGTAGCTAAACTAACCTTAGGCAAGGCCGACCTCAAGTGAAACTAGCCTCGGAAAGGGCAGACCTCGCAAAAGAAACCTCGCACAAAGCCGACCTCGTACACAGAACATGGTCATGACTTATAAAATATCACGGGATTTCCGAATATGATTGAAGAAGACCAATTCAAAAAGAAATTATTTTAGAAAGGTAAAAAGATTAGGGATTGTCACTTCCCCTTTTAAAGGGATATTTTATTCTTTTTTAGTTTAGGATGACCCCTTTAAAAAGGGAAAGGTTCTTTGAGTTTTGGACAGTCAGAGTTCGAATTTAGAGTTTTACAGAGAGTTTTTTAGCCAGTTTTTGAGTTAGAATTTTGGAGTTACATCATGAGCTTTAATAGTTAAACTCTTTTATCTAGTTAAAAAATTTTCAAGGTGTAATTCACAAGGATTATGAGATCAAATCAAGCTTATTTTTTCTTCTCATTTCTGATTTATATGTTATTCTTTTTATTCTTAAGATTATTATTTGTTTAGTTGATGCAGTCTGATCAATTGATCAATTGAATGAATAGTATATAGTCATTCAGATTCATTAAGTCTGTAATAACTTGTAAGTTCAATACTTGTTACCAACAATATTTTATTGTGTAATAATATATTCTGATTTCACAGCCACGCTGGAGTGAGCTTCTTGGTCGGAGTTAGGTCTTCCTAATTTTTAATATTATTATCAAATTAAATCTCATTGAGCTAATCATATAGTTTGTTTGTTGATTAGGGCCGATTAGTGAGCTGATCCTTTTCAGTCCTTTATCTAAAGAAAGATTATGTTGTTAGACAGTGTCAACAGTTATAACTGACTGACTAGAAATTGAAGTTGGATATCCTTGCATCTATGATCAATCCAGAGAATTAATACTGAAATATTTCCAAAGCTAGATGTTTTTTTTTTACTTTGATTAATCTCTTTAATTATTTGCTTTTTAATTAGTTTACCTTTGCATCTAGTCGTTTCTCTTCAAACCAATTGATATGGATCCAATAGGGCAAATTTTCAATAATGGTGTGGAGCAATCTTATATTATTTAAATGGGTCTAAGGGGGTTCAAAATCATATTCATATGATTCAAATACACTTGGGATATGCTTCAATTTATATGGGGTAGATTTGGTGCAACACTTGCAATCATAGGCTTAGGGAGCTTAAGCAAGCCCATCATGACAAAGTTAAATCCACAACTGACATGGAACCCTATGGCACAAGCCTTAAACACACACACAAGTAGATATGGAATCTAAAGATTTGATAAACCCACCTCCTATGACACCCCACACTTAGAGAAGCTGAAACACCAACGATCGAAGGATTTAGATGAGAATCCAACAAATGCCACGATGAATAGTTGATAAGTTAGCCAAGATTTTTGATGCAATTGATGAAAGCAAATCCTCACTCTCACTCAAAGCAATACACGTTAAAGGCATGAAGAATAATTCTGAAAATTTTGATTCAAAAGTCCCCTCTTACAAGTGCTTCTTATCCTTATGTAGTATGGAGAAAATAAATAAAACTCTAATACACTCTTCTTAGGCTTGACCGAACCACACATAAGGGCCAAACTCAATCACACACTAAAATAATACATTAAACTCATAAGTATTAAAACATAAGTCCAATACATGACCCAACACTCTAAAACTTAAAAGATAAAATATGGCCAGAATACAAGCACAAACAAAGCCAAAATAAAGTAAGTGTTTAAATAATAAAACATAGCAAACCCAGCATGACAAAGCTGAATTTTCATAAAAGTCTTTATTGATCTTCACTTTAGTCTTCCCTTTGTGTAGCTTTGGCCCATAGGCTTAATTAGGTTCCCTAAGCCTATGATCGGAAGTGTTGTACTAAATCTGCCCCATATAAATTGAAACATGACCCAAGTGTATTTGGATCATATGGATATGATTTTGAACTCCCTTTAGACCCATTTGAATGATATAAGGTTGCTCTATACCATTGTTAGAAATTTGCTCTATTGGATTCATATCACCAATTTTTTCCTTTTTTTTTTTATATATTTGCAGTTTTATTTGCTTTGTTGTGAAGCCGGTCACAAAGTCAGTCATCAGTCAGGTTGTTAAGTTGTCAATTCATCAGATCATCATCAGATTATTAGGTAATTGGGTGGTCGGCCATCAAGGTGATAGTTATTAGGTCAATCGTCATATCAATAGTCGTTAGGGCGATAGCCATTAGGTCGTCAGTTGGTCGGTCGTTAGGGCGATAGCCATTGGGTCATTAGTCATTAGGTAGTCAATTTGTCTAGTCGACAGGTCGTCGGGTTGGCCGTCAAGTCGGTCGTCAGGGCAGTTACTAAGTGGTCGACCATCAAATTATCCAGTGGTCGGCAGACAGAGCTCCGAGACAATCTTTAGTTCAGTCAGCCGTCTAAATATTAGGTGAGTCGGTTATCAAATAATCGGATGGTCAATCGTCAGTCATTGATCGTCTTATCGATAATTAAGTGGTAGGTCTAAGGTTATCAGGTCAGTGCCAAGTCGACAGATCGGTGATTAACTCGTTTTTTTTGAATTCGATCCTACTTATTATATCTACAACTCATCATTATTAGAAAGAGTAGAATTTATTTTTATTAGAAAAAATAAAATTTATTTTTATTAAAAAAAATAGAATTTATTTTTATTAGATTCGATGTTCATTAAAATATAATTTTTTAAAAATAAAAATTATATTTTATCTTTTCTTAATTGACAGCACCAAAAAAGTTAAAATGGATAGATATCTTTTTTATGGACGAAAATAAATTAAAAAGAGTTTTTAATATATAATTCAAAACATTAATAAAATATAAAGTATTTTAATTAATTAGAAAACAAGACTAATTATTGGCTCTTTATTTGACTGTTGGAAACAGAGTAAGAAGACGATTGCTTTACGATAACAATTACTCGAAAACACAGAATTCTTTACCAAGCCAGCTTAGTCCCTAAAGCCCTTTGCTTGCTCTCACCCGATCAAACAATCCAACTCGTTCATAAACTTTTGCCTCATGGAAGTTCCGTCTCTTTCTTCTCCAGTGATTCTTCTCCTCCTTTTCATGTGTATATTGGACTAATTATTTGTTTTGGGTTTTTGGGTTTGTCTTGTTTTGTCTTGATTTGAATTTTGAAACTTGCAGCAGTGTTTGGCTTCCGAGAAAATGTGGAGAACAGGCAAGGAATTGTGATTTTCAGCTTTTCAAGTAAGTTTCAGCAACTGAACGGTATGATGGGGATTAGTTGAAATTGCCCATGAATGCTTTCACTGTTGCAATTCCCTGCTTTTTTTTTTCAAACTACTGTTTGTTTCTACATTATTTTCCGTTTGTGTTGCTCTACTCTTTGGTGTGTTGCTATTGATTTTCCCCCCTCTCTCTCCTTTTTTTTTATTAAAATTATAAAAAGAAATTTTTGTTCATTGTTTGTTTCTAAGTGCTAACTGTTCTGACGGATGTTGAGAATTGACTTGGAATTTTCTGGGATGAAGCGTATGCATTGTACCTTGAAAGTAGAGGAAGATTTCATGGGAATAATAGTTTGCTTGGATTTCCTATGAAACTCGCTAAATTCCGTTAGTACTACACTATAACATGTGAAAAAAATCATTGACTTGGATGTAATCTTCTATATTAGTCAACTATGCTTTAATCCTTCTGATGTTCTTCAAGTCACAACTCACAAGGATCCAATCAAAATCCTACTTTCTGTTGACTCAGTCACCTGATTTTCAGTGGAGAATTTTCTGCGTTTCATATTGGGGTTAAGCATATTTTGCTAGTGAGAATGATTGCTGAGAAATACCAAGAACATTGAATAACATACTAGATTTATATGCAATATTGTTTGCAAAATAACCTGAAATACACTTGGAAAATATCCTAACAATGAAATGATGGCAGTGGGCCCTTTTTTTTTTTTTTTCGCTCATTTCTTAGAAATAAACAATATAAACCTCAAGTGATAGTTATGGTAGGGTGAAATGAAATATTTGGAGGGTTATTTTAGTTTAACTTGCTTGACTGAGATTTAGCAGGCGCATATATATATATATATATATATATATATATTCGAGAGAGAGAGAGAGAGAGAGAGAGGAGAGAGAGAGAGAGAGAGAGAGAGAGAGAGAGATATATTTGTAGTTTTCTTTGATTGCCTAGGTTCTTGAATGGATATTAGATCATGAATATGGATGAAAGATGAATTTGAAATGCCTATTAAAAATGCATAATTTTTTTGTTTGAAAGCAAAAAAGGCATAATTTTAAATGCAATTTATAAGATTAGATGATAAAGATGTTTTCCTCTCTTCTTTATAAGATAAAATCTTTTTTATACTCTTTGAGCTAAAAAATTAAATTCAACTCCATAGGTTTTGCTTTCATCTTGTTTATCCCTGTGAACAAAAGTAGTAGCTAGTAGGAATGTTGTGTGCATAAGTGCACATGCATGCAGAAACAGGTTTTCTGCCTAATTATGTACTTTGCAGCGAGGCATATTTTTTTTTTCTTTTACTGTTTTCATGTCTATAATATTTTCAGTTTATTGGTGTATCATGATAGTGGGGATTTTTTTTTTCACAAATGGACTTCATTCATATGTTCTTTCAGGTTCATATATTCCATGCATTGATCGCTTGAGTTTATGTCCTTGAAGATGAAGCTGATTTTTGGAGCTTTACTATTGGCTTGCTTATATCATCTTGTGTTATCTAATTTGCAAGGTATAATGGTCCTTAACTCCTTACTTAACATGCCAAGAGTAGTAACTGTTATCACATTTACTTTTTTCACTTGATGTGTAATTTTGACATTGCTATAAAATAGTAGACAAAGTGAATCAGAATCTGGTGAACATCAATATCTCTCTATTTTTTCCTCTCTCACTTTCTTCAAATTAATTTGATTTATGATTCATTCTAAAGCCATTTGACTCGATAGTATTACTTTTGGGTGAGGGTTTCCTTGTATGCAAAATAGTTATTTTGAAAGCTAAAAAGGCTAAAACTGATTGTTAATCCTTTTTTGTCTGAAGATATTGAGCTGAGGAAAATTATGGAAAAACCCCTTGGGGCTTGTTATAGTGCATAGTTTGGTTTCCTTCTTTAAAAGTCAAACACCTTTGTTCCCTATTTTTATGAGCTTCAAACACTTGCTTCTATATTGAATGAAATCAAGTTAAAATTTTTGCGGGGATCTAAAGGGTTTGATTCTGAACATGATAGGGACCAACAATTTGTATTAGGTCAACCCTCATGAATTTTTGTAGTTTACTTTCAAACTTAACCAGTAACTGTTTAATTCTTTCCCATCACAAGGTGATTTGCCATGGAGGAAGGAATTTTATCATACTGGAGTAAATGATAAATTATTTAGATGGATGAATATGGTTCATACTTGAAGACAAAGTCAAATTGGGGTTATGGTGTTAGGAATTGACTTATTTTTTTTCCACAAAAAAAAAAAAAAAAAAAACTCTAAGATTTAATGTTGACCTTAAGCCATTAATCAAAATATCACTTGGTTAATCTTCAAGTGCTTGATGAAGTGTAGGTGAGTACTGTCAAAGGAAATGGTGAAATGTTAATTTTCATCTGATACTCAAAAGTCAAAACAGAATTGTACAGGAGATTGTCTAAGACACAAAATAATTTAGAAGAGAGCTATGAGGAATGCCCAATAACAGTCATGACTAATGAAAGCTAAATTAATTTCTGGCTATATAGACTTCCAGAGTTCCTGGGACATGAGAAGGGGAAAGGAAAGAACCTTAACAAGTTGGCTTGAATAAGTGTGTTATGGATGAGGATGACAAGATTTTTATGAGACAACAAGATTAGTGAAAGTTGAAGAAAACATTTTGGCAAAATTCTAGCAACTTGGATAACATTGAGGATCATACTACCCCAGCAAAGAAAACACAACTAATGCTAATTGTTTTTGGAGGATTAGAATTCCTTTGAGGTAAATGCCCAATGGGACCTTGTAGGAGTTTGAATTCGTAGTTCATACCTAGGTGGAGTTGATAGGATTGCCTAGACTATCATAAAAGATTGATATAAACAAAGAAGATAATTGATAATGAAGAAAGATCATTCTTCTTCATTTATAAGGATAAGATAACATCTAAAGTTGCACTTTTACAATCTTAAAAGATACTATAAACAGTGAAAATGATTGAAAAATGGAGAAAGTGCATTCTTGTCTTGTACCAGTAAAGATGATATCTAAAATTGCATAGGGTACAATCTTATGACATACAATCTTGGAAAAGAGTGATTTAGCATGGACTAAGGTGTGACATATGATATATATTAAAAATCAATTTGGTTTTATGCTAGGAAGATTCATTATAGAGGCTATATTTCTCATTAAGTTGATAATGAAGAAATAAAAATAGAAGAAAACAGGCTTTAAATTGTGGTTGCAATCATGGTCATCATGTTGCTATACAAGAATGGTTGCATCCGTTACTAAATTTTGTTGATGCTTTGTTGTGTTGCAAATATGGTGGATGCATTTATCATCCTATTACATACACTATCCTGTTCTCTGTTTGTCTGTTCTAATGTGATTGGATCTTTCTGTTCTCCTGCTCTCCCTCTGTTGGATGTGTAAAAAATATTTTTTTGATGATTTGATGTATATAATGAACAAGTGATGAGAATATATTGATTGATAGGCTCCCTTTTTGGAAAAAAAAATATTTTGCACTGCCTTTCAAAAATTTATATCGTTTTCCAGTATTGATTGAATAAGTGTGGGATGATTCCTGATTAAATGCTGAATGTCCATATTTGTGGTTTCAGGAGATGCACTATATGAGTTGAAGCTCTCACTAGGTGCTCCAGTCAATCAGTTGACAGATTGGAACCCAAATCATGTTGACCCATGCACTTGGTCAAATGTTTACTGTGACAATAATGCTCAAGTCACTTCTATGTAATTATTCTTTGAAGAAATATTAGCTTTCTTGATATTGCCATATGAATGATACTTCTATAACGTAATTCTGTACTCCAATATTATGTACTATAGTTGCATGAATTATTCTCTTTGATTTGCTTATATATTTCTCTTGTTTGCAGAACATTGTCTGGCATGAACTTTTCTGGAACCTTGTCTCCTAAAGTAGGAATTTTAAAGACTCTTACTACACTGTATGTATGCAGTATCTTGTAACAATCAGTAGATACTTGGAGTTTTTTGCTTTAGGATGCATTTGACTTTGTTAGGTCATTTTCCAAGTTTTAAATTTAATAATGTTTATCAGCAGTTTTAGAATGTTAAGTCTTCATATTGGTTTGGGATAGGGTAATGTGCCCCTTATAAAGTTTTGAGTGCTTTTTCTCTCTTGAACTAACTTTTGAGGTTGAGTTAGATCCGCACATTTTGTTAAGATGGTAATTACAGCCTCCTATCTAGTATTATGCGTTTTGTAAGTTTTGCATTCTCAAGTGCTTGGTCCTAGGTGTGAAGGAGATGCGTTAACTTTCCACATTGATTTGGTACAGCGGTAATGTGCCAATTATAAAACTTGGGCATTTGTTTTCCCTTGAGCTAGCTCTTGGAAATGAGTAAGGCCTGACTCATTTTCTTAAGATAGATTATAACAAACTGTTTTCATATTGCAACTTGAAGCTTTTTATACTTTTTCTTGGTTTTCTAAAATATTTTCTTATAGATATTTTGTGGTCTTTGTCTTGATTGACCAGCTATTTTCTTTACTGAAGAATTTTTGAAAAATTTAGATTATTCTTGTATTTCACTCTGAATCTTTATACGTGATTTACATGACTATTTATACATAAAGAATTACGATTAAAAAGAAAATAAATAATCAAATAATTATAGAGATAATTAAGGATCCTAATTTATGCTTAGAATTCGCAATCAAATCAAATCGTATCACTAGAAATCAGCAAATAAGTCAACACTCTTTCTCAAGTTGGTGCATAGATGTCGCACATACTAGCTTGCAAATCAGATTATGGTATATTCTATTGTTGAGCTCTTTAGTAAACACATTCGCAAGCTGTCTGATAGAAGTCACATGAACTAATTTCAAGACACCGTCTGTTAATTGTTCTTTAATGAAGTGCATATCAATGTCAATATGCTTCGTTCAGTCATGTTGAACTGGAATGTATGCTATATTGATGGCAGCTTTGTTATTACAATATAAAGTTTTCTTGTCTCTCGGACAACCTCAGCTCCTCTAATAACTTCTGCAATCACAAAAGTTCACACACGCCTTGGGCTATTGCTATTCTGCTTCAGCACTTGACCAAGCAACAATACTTTGCTTTTTGTTCCTCCAGGTGACAAGGTTTTCTTCCACAACTATGCAGTAACCAGAGATTGTTCTCTTGTCATCGAGAGATCCTGTTCAATTTGCATTTGTAAAAGTTTCAACTTGGAGGTGACTATGTTTGGAGTAAAGAATCCCTTTCCTGACGCAGACTTTAGGTATCTCGAGATGCAAAAGATAGCCTGCATATGAGTCCCGCCATAGTTGTGAAAGGCACGCCTCAGGCGCAAGGCGCACCAGGCTCCAACGCTAGCGCCTGAAAGCCTTCCAGGTGGGCAATGTCGCAAAGGCATGCCTTAAGATAGCCTGCATATCAGTCTCACCATGGTTGTGAAAGGCGTGCCTCAGGCGTGAGGCGCACCAGGCTCCAACAACAACACTCGAAAACCTTCTAGGTGGGCGATGTCGCAAACGCACACCGCAAGGCACTCCTCCTCCTCGCACCAAGCTCCAATGACAGCGCATGAAAGCCTTCCAGGCGGGCAATGTTGCAAAGGCGCACCACAAGGCGCTCCTCCTCCTCTTCCTCCTTTACTCTTATTCTCCACGTTTGTTACTGACCGTCATGGCGTCATGCTGTCCATTTTTCCATGGTTTGGTTATTGGATGTTTCTTATCCTTCCTCCTCTTCTTCTTCTTCTTCTTCTTCTTTTTCACCTCTGTTGCTGGCATGAAGAAAATTGAGCCCTGGCTGCTCTTTTTTTTCTTCTTCTTCTTCTCCACGTTTATTACTGACCGTCATGGCATTATGCTGCCCATTTTTCCATGGTTTAGTTTTTGGATGTTGACAGTTCATGCATGTCCTTTTTATGCTTAATTTCTTTCTAATATTGAAAATGAAAAATAATTTATTTTTATTTTATGTGATTAGAACTTTAGGTATTTTAATTTTTTAACTAAAAATTTATTATTATTATCATTAAATTATAAATTGAAATTTGAAATTGCAAAATATGTTCTGTAAAGATGAGGGTAAATTAAATTTATATGATTAGCACTAAATTAATTATCATATTGTTTAAGCTTATTAAAAAATACAATTAAATAAATATAATTTGTAATAAAGTTTTATCATATCACTAAGCTTTTGTAATTATGAAAGTAGATAAATTTAAATGATCATCTAATATTATTTAAATTATTATAAATTATTCATACTTAACTTTTTATTTTTTATTTTTTTTTTAATTTTGCGCCTCTCGTCATTCAAGCGCGCGCTTGCGCCTTGCACCTAGGCTCTAGGACCCCTTTGCGTCTTAGTGCGTCTTGAGTCTTTAATAACTATGAGAATCGCGAGAATCATACATGAATTGGCAGACTAAGCTAATAGTATAGGCTATATCCGGTCGAGTGTGTGAGAGATAAATCAATCTCCCTACCAATCTCTGGTATCTTCCAATATCCACGGATTCATCAGTTCATGCTTGCATCTTGTGATTACTTTCAATGAGAGATTCAGCTAGTTTACACCTCAAGATACCAGTTTCTTTCAAAAGATCTAGAATATACTTTCTTTGGGAGATAAAGATCCATTTTTCTGATCTGGCCACCTCAATACCTAGAAAATATTGAAACTTTCTTAGATCTTTGATTTCAAATTCTCGAGCCAACAACTTTTTTAATTGAGCCATCTCCTCTTTGTCATCACCTGTCACCATTATATCATGAATATATAAAATGAGAAGGGTGATGTTTAATAAACAGAGTGTGATAGCATTGCTCTATTGGTAACCAAAGGATATCATACCTCTACTAAACTTGTCAAACCAAGCTCTGGGAGATTGTTTAGCCTATACAAAGCCTTTTTCAATTTGCACATCTTTTCTTCTGTCTTCTCATCAGCAAACCCAGGAGGGATCTCCATGAACACGGCTTCCTCTAAATCTCCATGGAGGAATGCATTCTTCACATCAAACTGCAGTAAGTTTAACAAGACTCTGATTGAGTTCATTTTTTGCAACTGGAGTAAATGTCTCTTAATAATCCACACTATAGGTTTGGATGAAACATTTAGCAATCAATCTAGTATTAAACTGTTCAATTGTGCCATCAGTTTTGTGTTTCATTGTGAATACCTACTTATAGCCAACTAGTTTTTTTTCAGGTAGGAGAGAGACAAGCTCTCATGTCTCATTTTTGGCCAGTACTTTCATCTCTTCAATCATTGCTCCATTCCATTTAAGATCTTTGAGAGCTTTCTTTCAGTCCTGTGGAATAAACATAGAGAAAATAAATAAGACAAAGACTCTATAGGAGGGAGACAAGGATTCATAAGAAATAAAGTTAGAAATAGGATGTCTGGTATAAGATTTGACACCTTTTCTTTGTGCAATAGATTTATCTAAATCATTGGAGCATTCAAGAGTTGAGGGTGACTCACCAGAAGAAGAGAAAGATTCTTGGCTTTGAGTAGACTGCATAATAATTTCTTCTGCCTTGTCTCTCCTCGAATATCTTCTCAAATTCGGCTTATCCAAATGTCCAATTCTCTCCCCTGATTAGACATTTCCCCTCTGTTTACTAGAACTCTCTCTCTCAACCAGAATCACGGAATTTGGGATCACTGCTTATTGCTCATTATTCTCTCCCTGAAGAGGTGAGTGGGTGGTGCTGAAATAGGGTTTAGTTTCTCTGAAAGTATGGATTAACATTCATACTGACAAAGTATTTCCTGGATGGTGGGTGATAACACCCGTGTCCCTTTTGTGTTGGAGAATACCCAACAAACACACATTTAAGGGTTTTGGGGTCCAATTTTCCTGCTGTACTAGGACAAAACAAACACATCCAAAAGTATTTGGTGGAACAATGTATGAATTCCTTTCTTGTAGAACCTCTAAAGGACTCATAAAGTCAAGGGCCTTGAGAGGCATTTAATTGATAAAATAAGCAGATACAAAGACTGCATCTCCCCAATATGCTTTGGGTAGGTTCATGGTGAACAAAAGAGAACGAGCTACCTCCAATAAATGCTTGTTTTTCCTTTCAGCAATCCCATTTTGTGCACTAATATAAGGACAATTTGTTTAGTGTGCTATCTCATTTGTCTCCAAATAAGCAGAAAACCTACTATCTATATATTCTCTTTCATTGTCAGTTCTTAAAATTTTCACCTTAATATCTGTAGGAATATAATATTTTATTGTTGTTGTTCTCAATAGAGATTACAACCTATTTATACATGAGAGACGGTATCTAAACAGGAAGGAAAATCAAGTCTATGATCATACAATCCTAAGATTAAGTAACTGATCCATCTATTAATATTTACTTCCTATATTAACATATTTACTTTCTATAACTTATAACACTCCCCCTCAAGTTGGAGCATAAATGTTAATCATGCCCAACTTGTTACATATATAATCAATTTCAGCCATAAGCACAACCAACCCAAAACAATCAAAATAAACAAAGGATTAGGAGAACAGAACCCGTGAACAGTAACCGATGAACAGTAGCTGTGAACAGTTCCCGCGAACAATACCCGATGAACAGTGCCCGATGTCTCCAAATGCTACCCTTTATGAGTAACCCAAATGCACAGAACCCTAAGTCTCTAAATGTTACCCTTTATGAGTAATTCCGATGAACAAGAGTCCTAAGTTTCCAAATGTTACTCTTTATGGATAACCCAAATGAATAGAGTTCTAAGTATCCAAATATTACCCTTTATGGGTAATCCCGATGAACAGAGCCCTAAGTCTCCAAATGTTACCCTTTATGGATAACCCAAATGAATAGAGTCATAAGTCTCCAAATGTTACCCTGGGTAACCCAAAATGAACAGAGCCCTAAATCTCCAAATGTTACCTTTTATAGATAACCCGAATGAACAGAGCCCTAAGTCTCCAAATGTTGCTCTAAGTCTCCAAATGTTATCCTTTATGGGTAATCCAAAATGAACAGAGCTCTAAGTCTCCAAATGTTACCCTTTATAGGTAATCCAAAATCACGTTTTACCTGTCTTAGTCGTTACTGAAGACGTTGGGATAATTTTAATAATATGGGTCTTACTATCAAAAACCATTTCAACCAAAATTCTATATTCCTTTACCTTCAAAGGAATTAAAGGAAGATAACCCAACATTCAAACGACAAACGAATCACAGATCTGACAAGCGGGTTGCAAGGCAACTAAACGCCTCCACCCAACATCCAAACGGCAAATGAATCACGAATCACAGATCTGATAAGCAGGTTGCAAGGCAACTTCGGCTTCCTCTCTAGGTGGACGATGAGTGACAAATATTATCCTAGATGGGTAACACAAAAGAACAGGAGCCCTAAGTCTCCAAAAATTTTAAAACTTGACGAGAGAGAGAGAGAAATTAAATCTCTACGAGAATAGCTCTGATACCATGTAGAAGGATAATATTTGTTGTTGTATTTCACAATAGAGATTACAATCTATTTATATGGTATCTAAACAGGAAGGAAAGTTAAGTCTATGATTATACAATCCTAAGATTAAGTAACTGATCCATCTATCAATATTTACTTCCTATATTAACATATTTACTTCCTATAACTTATAACAATATCAAATTGAGTACAAATCATCTTGTGAAAGGATTGAAAATAATTAAAAATAAGGAAAGACATCACTTTTAGCTTTAATCAACTATACCCAAATCATTCGAGTTCAACAATCAATAAAAGTGACAAACTATCGATTACCAGATAAGGAGACAGTTTGAGTAGGTCCCAAACATCAAAATGAATAGTCACAAAAGGAATTTGACTTTTATTATGACTCAAAGGATCGGAGGTTTTAGTGTGTTTAGTATACTTACAAGCATTACAAAATAAAGAAGCAAATTGAATTATAGCAAACAAGCTAGGAAAAAGTTTTTCTAAGATAAAAAATGATGGATGTCCTAACCGCCTGTGCCATTGTATTATTTCCTGATTGATATCCTTGTTTTCTCCAAAACAAGCTTGAGATACTGTAGAAACTGGATCACCTTCTAATATGTTTAAGCCATCATGCAGTCTACCATTGCCAATTCTCTTCCCTATGAGAAAGTCTTGAATAACATAACGATACAGAAAGAATTTAATTTTAAAATTAAGAGCATTGGTGATGGCACTGACAGATAAAAAGTTGACAGGAAAATGGGGAACATAAAGGATAGATGATAACTTAATATTGGGTGCACAAATAACAGAATCTGTTTCGGATATAGGAGTAAAAGAGCTAGAAGCAATTCTGATACTGTCTTTAGTTAGAGAAGGAAAATAATTGAGAAAACTTTTAAACAAGTCTGTCATGTGTTTATTCACACCAGAATTAATAATCCATGAGACAGTATCAAGAGAGGAAATATTGCTTGACTTCATCTAGGAGGAAGAGTTATCAATCTGAGACAGAAGGTGTCTGAAACTCTGAATTTCATTAAAGGAAAGGAACTCAGCAGTGGTTGTCTCCTTAATGGACTCCTCCACAGTTTTTGATAAATTAGCTTGAGCTCTAGAGGTACCTCGTTTTCCCCCACGGTCTCTAGTGGAACGACCATATAGTTTCCAACAAGTCTTCTTAGTATGCCTCAGTTTTCCACAATAATCACAATGTAGGTGATTTTTCTCAGAATTAAGAGGCTGTGGTGTGCTCAAACTAGTAATCAACCTAGCTTTTTCAACTGGTGTAGTATAGAGTATAGCATGTTGGCGACTTTTCTCTTGTTGAACATGGGCGTGGGCCTCTTCTAGTGAAAGAAAATGTTTTTTTCCCAACACTTGGACTCCGAATTGGATCATATTCATTATGCAACCAGATAAGAAAATTATAAACCCGCTCCTTTTCAATAATTTTTTGAAATTTGACTGCATCTCCAGTACAGTTTGCCTGGAAGTGCTGATAGTAGTTAAGCTCCTGCCATAAACCACATAGCTCAAAATAAAATTGGGAGATAGGTATTTCTCCTTACTTAGTACCATAGGTTTTATTCTGAATATCATAAATTTGGGCATTATTCTCAATCTTGGAATAAGTCAAGGACAAAGCTTTCCATATCTTTACAGCAGTATCAAGTGACACATAGGGCTTAGAGATATGAGGTTGAAAGCAGTGTCGGACAGAACCTCACGCGTCGGAATGGAAAGGCGCGTGAGCCTCATGCGGGCAGATTTTCGGCGTTGGAGTTGGATAGTTGGCCGGCGACAGTCTGATGACTCTGTTGGTGGCGGCGGTGAGACGAAAAAAGACCCCTAGATCTAGGGTTTAGAAACCCTAAAAAGGAAAAATTGAACTTAAACTCTAAAATCAGGAAAAAGGCTTTGATACCACGAAGAATTTTAGAGTATTCTTGTATTTCACTTTTAATCTTTACAAGTGATTTATATGGCTATTTATATATAAAGAATTATGACTAAAAAGAAAACAAATAATCAAATAATTACAGAGATAATTAAGGATTCTAATTTATGCCTAGAATCCGTAATCAAATTAAATCGTATCACTAGAAATCAACAAATAAGTCAACATTTACATTTCATAGAGCTTTCAGTAACATGCCTTTAATTCTTCTTGTAGTTGGGAAGATGTTCAAGCAGTTTTCCTTGTGTAAAATGCTAATACATATAGGGTACATTGTATGCAGAACATTGAAATTCTTCTTGTAGTTGGGAAGCTATTCAAGCAGTTTTCCTTGGGTAAAATGCTAATATATATAGGGTACATTAAATAAGTCAACATTTACATTTCATAGAGCTTTCAGTCACATGCCTTTAATTCTTCTTGTAGTTGGGAAGATGTTCAAGCAGTTTTCCTTGTGTAAAATGCTAATACATATAGGGCACATTGTATGCAGAACATTGAAATTCTTCTTGTAGTTGGGAAGATATTCAAGCAGTTTTCCTTGGGTAAAATGCTAATATATATAGGGTACATTGTATGCAGAACATTGAAAGGAAATGGCATAACTGGTGCGATACCCAAAGAGTTTGGAAATTTGTCGAGTTTATCCAGCTTAGATTTGGGAAATAATCGTTTAAGTGGTGAGATACCATCTTCCCTTGGCGATCTTAAAAGGCTTCAATTTTTGTGAGTGATATCGTCTATAATCAGTAATGTACTCTTTTTAGCTCTGTTTTAGATCTGTGTTTTTTGTTATAAGTTCATCATTAGAAGTATGATCCTGTAATTATATAAACAGGACGTTGAGTCAAAACAACCTCACTGGAGCTATCCCTGAATCACTTTCTGGTCTCCAAAATTTGATTAATATGTAAGTGATAAAAGATGGAGTCAGTTTTGTTGTGTGCAGCTTTACAAGATGATTCAACATTTTCTGTAAGACTCAGTGTCGAGTAAATATATGCTTTTATGGGCAGCATTACAAGTTTTTAAAGTCATAATTGAAATTTTCTTTGCAGTATGCTCGATTCAAATCACCTCAATGGTCAAATTCCTGAACGACTGTTCCAAATTCCCAAATACAAGTATGAACAATGGTGAAGATACTAGTTACTGCCACTTTTTTTGGCATGCAGAATATGAATTGCTAATTATAATTTTCTGCTTATTTAATCTCTGTGCGTGTGGCATTGACTGTTGGCATTTAATCTAAATTTTATTTGGATTCACTTACTTCAGTTTCACTGGAAATCGTTTAAATTGCGGCAGAAACTTCCCTCAACTTTGTGAATCTGATAATGGTGATTCAGGTAACTAGATTAGCTATCTAACTACAGCAATTGAAATTCTCTCCTTTGAAAAGCTCATGCTGATCCTTTTCTTTGTTGCTAGGTGCTTCAAATAAGCCCAAGATTGGTATTATTGTTGGAATAGTTGGAGGAACTATAATTCTTCTCGTACTTGTGGGCCTTCTATTTTTTGTTTGCAAGGGTAGACAGAAAGGTTACAAACGTGAAATGTTTGTGGATGTTGCAGGTTTGATCTATTTTTCAGTACATAGAAACTATATATATGTCAGCCACTGGTTGATACTATATGCATAAACAAAAGAAATAGCCTATATAGGGACCCTAAAATTCCAACGAGAAAACCTGTAAAGCGCTTTTATTTTTATTTTAACCTATAGACACCCTCAATTTTATTTTTGTGACAATAAAAATCAATTTCCACACCTAGTGATTAGGGGTGAGCTTTTGGGAACGAACTGAAACAAATAAACAAAAAACCAAATTTAAGTATTTGTGAAAACCAAACTGAAACGAACTGAACTAGGGGAGAAATTGATCTGAATCAAACTAATCTAATTTGATTCGATTAGATCAGTTAAAATTTTTAATGAGCTTTTTATCTTTTTACACTTTGTTTTTAGTATTTTAAGGTTCAATTAAAGTATTTTAATCTTGGTTAAAGTCTAATCCCCTATTCATTTCAAAAAACAAAAAAAAAAAAAATCTAATCCCCTATATTATCAAAACAACATAGTATTACTAACTAATTGGTTCAATTTGCCGATTTTTTTCTTTATCAGAACTGAATTGAATTGAAATTATCAAATTTTTTGAAATTAAAACTGAACCTAATCAAACTGAAAAGAATATGGAACCGAACTGAATTTTCAAATTGATTCGATTTAGTTGTTATTTTGATTTGAACGGAATACTGTTCGCCTCTACAAGTGATGCATGTGAAAACACATGCATTGACGGGGTATGGATAGACATTTTACAAAATAGTGTTGTATGCTGACATTTCTACAAAAATTAGCATGCCACAACTTCATAAGCAATATCCTCCATCATTGTTATCATCATCAAATGTCCTTCCATAACTTCTAAACCATAAAACTTAAAATGCCATATCCAATCTCAATTATCCAAATATTATTTAATCCTGTCTCACCTGTTATCCCAACACTATCTATTCACTTTATTTTACAAATTCTTCTTGCCGAATGGATACAAGGGAAAATTTACATATCAACTGACATTTTATCAAAATGTTGTATCGGTAGATAATTGCTATGCCTTTTTCAATTCAAAGAGTGTTAGAAATAGTCATTGGCTTCTTAATCCTTTTTCAGCTATGGTATGGTGTTCATATTGCATCTCCTCTCTCACATTTGGGCAGCCACTTGTACCATTTCATTTTATTCTTGATTGTCTTCTACAAACTTGGCTAGAAATTGCATTGCCACTTTCCTTATCCGTCTTTGTCAGAATGGTACTTGTGTCAGAGTTCCATATTCAGTGCTTTAGGAGCTCACTCTTGAATGTCACTTGTTTTTCTCCTTTTAAATGCGGCCGCCTTGTTCTTATATATGCAATTATTAAACTCTTTCCAGCTTATCTGTTAATTTTGAAGACCCCCAACATAAGTTGAGCAGTGAGTTCCCCACTTAATATATCTAGTCTGGGTTTTCTTGTGCATAATGCAAATGGTTTTCTTGATGACCTGTGGAGAGAGAGTGAACTGAACTGCTCTGTAACAACTTTCTCCTAAAATTGAAAAATATGGGTATAGTTTGTTTCTTTTTGGATAGTGTTAATTAGCCCTGTATCTTTAAACAACTGTTTCATGATTGTTTTAACCTGTAACATCCCTCCTGTAAATTGGATTCACCTTTTGTTTCTTTTCTGACTTTTTGGAGTGTAATAAAATTTTAACCTGATTATCGTAGATGGATTTGAATTTCTTTCCTCATAATCAGTTTGCCATTTATTAATTGGCAAGGCTATAAGTAAATTTAGCAAACTTAAAAATACAATTATGAACATAGAAGTTTGTATAATTGCTGTCAAAACTTAGTATGTACTTCTGTTGAGCATTTTTCTTACCTTGTGCTCAGGTGAAGTTGATGGAAGAATTACTTTTGGTCAATTGAAAAGATATGCATATCGGGAATTACAGCTGGCGACTGACAGCTTCAATGAGAAAAATGTTCTTGGACAAGGAGGTTTTGGAAAAGTTTATAAAGGAGTGCTTCAAGATAACACAAAAGTTGCTGTTAAACGATTAACTGATTTTGAAAGTCCAGGGGGAGATGCAGCTTTCCAACGTGAAGTGGAGATGATAAGTGTGGCTGTTCACAGGAATCTACTACGGCTGATAGGCTTTTGCACTACACCATCAGAACGGCTTTTGGTGTATCCTTTTATGCCAAATTTAAGCGTGGCTTATCGTCTAAGAGGTATTAGTTAGTTATTCATATCAGATACTTGAATGAAGGTTCTAATAGGTATCTCTTTCTTTCTCCTTTTCTTTTAGAAAAAAAAAATTATTCTTTATAAAACTTTTTCAATTTACATACTCCAGTAAGTATTTGGCAACCATGTGGACCATGATGGTCAATCCATAGTAGTAACATAATGTCCATTTAGAAGGGTGGTCTCATTTGTATCTAGAAAACCAGGACAGCTTTTTGCATATATTTTTGGGCATGCCTATCATAACCGTATCCAAACAGATTAAAAAAAAATCCACGTGCAGCTGGATTTCTTGTCACTAAAAATTGGATATCAATTTTTGATACTTACCGGAGATGTATTGGAGAAACTTTACAAAAATGGCTCAGAGAGTCTCTCACTATGACTATGCTTCATGTCATCCCACATTATGGCTGCTGAGAATTTCAGATTTCCTGTCAACTTCATATTGGCATTTTAGAATGTTCATTATATGCGGTGGCAGGAACAAAAATTTACCAGTGTTAGAATCCATATTATTGGGGAATGGATGGATAATGAATAGAGATTAGATGTCTTCGGTAGGGGAATATAAATTCAACAGTCGATCCAATATTGTTAAACTAGTTTTGGTGCTAACCTATCTAAGGCGATCATAAGCAAACCCCATTGAACATCAACACTGCATTAAATTATGTATGCTCTGTTTCTTTTCCTGAAAGGAGCAAGTATTATTGAATTCTCGACAGCATTATGCCTGTGATGAATCTTGTGCATCTCTTTCATGTGTATCTCTTATTGTCCGATAAATTTTGTTGCAGTCATTCTGGTGTGCTTGAACTATTTTAGATCTTGGGTGCAGATCGGAAACCTGAGGAGCCTGTTTTAGATTGGGCTACAAGAAAAAGAGTGGCATTAGGTGCAGCACGAGGACTGGAGTACCTTCATGAACATTGCAACCCTAAAATTATTCATCGGGATGTAAAGGCTGCTAATGTGCTATTAGATGAAGATTTTGAAGCAGTTGTTGGTGACTTTGGCCTGGCAAAGTTGGTGGATGTGAGAACGACGAATGTGACAACTCAAGTTCGTGGGACAATGGGCCATATCGCTCCTGAGTACTTATCAACTGGGAAGTCGTCTGAAAGGACAGATGTTTTTGGTTATGGAATTATGCTTCTAGAGCTTGTAACAGGTCAACGAGCAATTGACTTTTCTCGACTGGAAGAGGAGGATGATGTCTTATTGCTCGACCATGTGAGATAACCATCGAATACTTTAGTTACTATTTTGGTTTTGCTGCCTGTATTCTCTACCTGTATTTTATGTCGTTATGTGAGTATGCCATTGACTAGGGTTCTTTCAGGTACTTGCTTACTGATTGTTCTGTTCTTACCTATTTGCTTATGAAGGTGAAGAAGCTCGAGAGGGAAAAAGGACTGGACGCTATCGTAGATCGCAACCTTAATGAAAACTACGGCATGCAGGAAGTGGAAATGATGATCCAAGTTGCATTACTCTGCACCCAAGCATCACCAGAAGACCGGCCAGTAATGTCGGAGGTTGTACGGATGCTGGAAGGAGAGGGTCTGGCCGAGAGATGGGAAGAATGGCAACACGTGGAGGTTACACGCAGGCAAGAATATGAAAGATTGCAAAGAAGATTTGAGTGGGGAGAAGATTCATTATATCAACAAGTTGCTATTGGGCTGTCTGGTGGGAGATGAGGGTGTCAGATTTCCACGTTCCTTTTGCCTGGATCAGCTTTGAATGTAGCTGGCATGTATTGAAAAATAAAAGAAAAGAAAAGGAAAGAAAATGCTCCATAATCTTACAAATGATTGCTTGCTCTTGTAAGATCTTCTCTTCCTTTCCTTTTGTTTCATTTGAAATTTGCTCTTTTTTTTTTTTTTTTTTCTTTTTTTTATTCTCAAGTCACATTTTGAATGATGAAATATGGAAGACGTTTGTAGTGCAAAATGAGTGCTGAGTTGCTCTCATTCTCTGTAGTTAAAGCTCAAGATTAAAATGTATTTTGAGGGGTTTCTTTTGTAATTAATGTTAATCTAAAGTGGTAAAATCAATCATATTTTATTAAGCTATTTGAACTCGACTCCACAAAAATGTTCAAGAATTTAATCAAATCTATAAAATATTTTTTATTAAATTTTCAATAATAAATTAGTTTATAAATTTAGTTTTCATCTAATAAAAATTATTAATTGACTAATTTTATATTTTTTTAATTTTTAATGACTAAAATACCTTTTTAAGTGTTAATATTTTCTTTTTTAATAAACATGTTATTTTTATCTATTATTTTAATAATAAAAAATTTAAAAACTATTATATTAGTTTTTGAAAATGGGTGAATTTGTAGATTTTATTATTTATTTATTATTATTATGAATAATTTTAATTTTTAAAATATAAAAATTAATATTCTATAAGTATACTTATAGAAATCAATTAAACAGACTCTAACTATAGTATATAAGTGTAAAAATTGATTTTTAATTTTAATTAAATGTAAAAATTTATATACTTATAAAAGTCAATTTAGATGAATCCCTAAATATAAAAATTAATTTTTGATTTTTAATTAAGTATAAAAATTAATCTTTAATTTTTAAATTTATAATTTTTATACTTACATAATATAGAAATTAATTTTTTAAGAAGAATTAATTATTAATATTTATACAGAATATTAATTTTATATTTTTTAAAAATTAAAATTATTTTATTACAATAATAAACAAAAAAATAATGGATAACATTCACAAATTCACAATTTTTAAAAATTAAAATAATAATTTTTCAATTTTTATTACTAAAATAATTAATAAAAATAACTTTTAATTAAAAAATTAGCCACTTTATTTTAGTTATTAAAAAATATAAAACCTCTAATCAACGGTAAATTAACAAAAATTTATACATTTTAAAAATAAAAAGATTATTTTGTTAGATAAAAATTAAATTTAAGAATTAATTTATTATTAAAAATTTAATAAGAAAATTATTTTATAAATTTCGTTAAATCTGAGGGAGAATTATTTCTGAACTGTAACTAGCAAAGCAGAAAATTGGTCCCAAAAATACCGAGTAGAAGACAAATGGGTATCAGAACAGAAAAAAAAAAAAAGCAAATGGTCCCAAAAAAGACGTTGATAAAATCAATTTTTTAAAAAATATTAGTTACAAAGATTAAAAACTAACTAAAAAGTAAATTTTTCTTTAAAAAATAAAAACTAAAAACTAAATTTAATATGTTTTTATGATACCAATTTTAAAATAACTAAATAACTTCTTAATTTTCTTCGGCAGCATTTAAAAACATATTTGTAACAAAATATTATAGATTTTTGGAATGAGATTTGTAATCAGTTTTTCCAGCTTTCCAATTCTCAGGAATCTATTTATTTGTTTATATTTATTCTATGACAAATATGAAAGGATAGGGACAACCTTATTTTTCGTCAGAAATTTAATCCAGCTGAAATGATTGTGCATATGGTTATTTGGTTTTCTAAAGATTTCTGTCAAGCTTATGATAATGATTCAGTCCTAGCTTTTTCTTCAGTTCAATCGATGTTGAATTTCACTTCGATTGTGAAAAGGGGTAATATGCTCCTTATATGGGCCATAGGCACTCCTCCCCTTAAATTAGTTTTTGGAGTGAGTTAGACCTGACCCAAATTTAACATGGTATCAGAATCTCTCCATCCGATGTTGGGCGCCCCATAAATGTGCCACGTATCAGTAAAAATTCTGGACGTGAGGGGGTGTGTTGAATCTCATATCGGTTGTGGAAAGGGGTAATGTGCCCCTTATATGGGACCATTTTGGTCTCCGCCTCCCCATGAATTTGTGAAAATCAATTTAATGGAGTTATGGATTCACAAATTTGTAGGAGTGCCACAGCAGTTTTAGTACGAGATAGTAATGGGAGGTTGCTTGACTGGAGATTTCATTTGTAAAATTCCTTACCGGATCCATTACTCTTAGAATGCATAGCCTGTTGTAAAGTTTTCATTCTAGCTTGGAATTGGGGCCTTTCAAAAGTCATCATAGAAGGTAATTCAGCGCAGGTGATTGAAGCTTTGCAAAGGGGGTTGCACTCCCTCCAGTATTGTTGCATACTTAAGGGACCTTGCTTTTTCATTGCATATGGTTCAGTTCTCATGGCTACGCAGAGAATGTAATAAAGCAGCTCATTGCCTTGGTAAAAAATTTCTTACTAGTAGTACTTTCAGATGTAATAATGTTTTTCAGTCTGGGTTTTGTATGTTCTCTGTCCTTTTAAAGGTCCTTTATGCCTTTGAAAAAAAAAAAATAAAAAAACTTCAATGCCACAATGGGGATTGGAAATACAAAGATGCATATAATATTTAAACTAGAAATATCAAGTAAAGGTTACAAGTTGGAATTTACGGAGTACTTAGGGATTTTTATGAAAAAGCAACATAACTGTTCATTGAAACTTGGCCAATTTTTTTTTATTTCTTTATTTATTATACATTTTAAAATTAAAAAAAATAATTTATAAAATAAAATTCTCGTAAAATCTAATCTACGGTAGGTTAAAAATATATGAAAATAAATTCTATGTGATTTTTTTTATACAAAAATTTATATTTACATGTTTTGAATTATGTGAATCGGTTTAATTACACAGATAAAAAAAAAAGTTTATTTAATTTTATTGGGACCTAACCTTATAAAATTTTTAATCCTACATCCATAAAATTACAAATAGGTTAATAATATAGATAACTTAATTCAAAGATTATTAAATAATTTTGATTAAAGATGAATTTGAACCTATCCTTAATAGGACGCTAAGTGTTGATGTAATTGAGTCATGTCAATAAGCAATTTGAGTGCTTTTGTTACATAAGCTACGGGAGAAAGACTGGCTGTAATAGGAAATTTAAATGAAACAAGACTTCTATAAGGCAATTCTAGTAAAGCAACTATATTGCAAGAGAAACAAGATAACCCCACAAATCATTTTGAGAGTTAATTAACAACTCTCAATAAACAGGAAGCTTGTAAGATTACCTACACAATAACCAAATGATTTTTATTTGTTTTTAGCAAATCATAATTAAAGGACGTTCTAAGAACTGATAAGATCTGATCTCTCTTTCAAGGTGACGTAGGGTAGAGATGAGGAGCCAGGCGAGGCTTGGCAAATGCAGAGATGGGTGTTGCAGGAGTAAGCTCATCTAGAGTCTCGGCGAGATCAATCTTGGAAACATTGGCTGGTGGAGTCCAAGTGAAGCACTGCAGCATCCTCGCCAGCAACATCGTCGTCATGCAGCTTCCAAGCAACGAAGCTACGCAGCCACGTCTTCCAGTGCTGAAAGTCACAAACCTTAACTCGTGCTCAGTGAGCACCACCTCTCCCTCGTTCATGTGCCTTTCTGGATCGTACTTGAGAGGATCAGACCATGTCTTTGGGTTCCTGCCGAGCCCATAGCGGCTGAGAACTGCCCAGCTGCCCTTTGGAATAAAGTAATCACCAATGACAGTGTCTTCCATGGCTACATGAGGGACATTGAAGTGTGCTACTGGATGGAGCCTGAAGGCTTCTCTTGCACAGGCTTTGACATAGTCAAGGTTGGGGATGTCGGATTCTTGAACAAGCCTGTCTTTGCCGACCACCCTGTCGAGCTCTTCTGTGGCCTTCTTCAGGATTTCTGGTTGATTTAGCATCTCCCCCATTGCCCATTCGATTGCGTTTGATGGGTTATCTACTGTTGCTATCATAATTTCCTGCAACCATATATACTTATGTTAATTTCTTTTAAATATATATAAATTTTGTGCGAGAAATTCAAAATACACAGAAAAAGTTTCTCTTTTCTTTTTTTTTTTTTTAAATATGAATTAGAAATGTTGCCTCACCCAATTTTTTTTTTTATCATAATTAAATACTAATTACTATAAAAAAATAAAAAGTGAGTCCCATATAAATTTCACCATCATAATCAATCATTAGCATGTAATTGTAAGAAGTGAGAGTGATCTTACAGCTATTTGATTCTTGATCTCGTCAGGAGTGAGCAATGGGTTGCCGTCTGAATCCTTGAGAGTGATGAAAACATCAAGCAAGTCCTCCATTTCCTTCCTTTCACCACTCTTCCATTGTTGAATCCTTTCATCAATTAAAGGGTTCTGATAATCCCTTATGGTCTTATTTGCATCAAGCACAAATTTTTCTTGGCCATCCAGATCAAGTCCCAACAAGAAAGGCAAGAAATCTGATATGCAAAATCCATACAAGTATTTCAAGGCAGTGAAAACGGCATCAATGTGCTCGATTTCTTCAGGCCCTGGTCCTCCGTCCGGCATTCCCTTGCCGAAGTATCTCTTGCTGAACACCATTTTTCTGATCACATTCCCGCCGTAATGCCTGGTGGCTGTTCTCAAATTCACATTTTTATTTGCTTTGAACTGGTTGTGGATGTAAAACACAAGATTATCAGCCTCCTCAGCTCTTTTATCATGGAGCCATTTGTGTCTAGCCGGAGAAATGATCTCTGAGGTTAAGATCTTCCTCATTTTCTTCCACTGGTCATTGTATGGAACCACAATAGTTGTCAAGTATCCTCCGCTCATAGATTTTGCAGAGAGAGTCTTTGGCCTGTTAGAGAAGATAGCGTCATTCTTTTTTAGTATTTCACGAGCAAGAACAGGACAGCTTATAGGAACAAAGTTAGTTCTTCCAAAACGAATGAGACAAATATCAGTGTTCATATCCTTCATGAGTTGGTGAATCCACCGAAACGTGGGTCTGTACCGGATCATTTCCGGGATGTTTCCGATGAGTGGCCATGGAGTAGGGCCAGGAGGGAGTGGGAGTTTCTTGCTACCTTCCTTGTTAGCAGCACTCTTTTGAAGTTTTACAATAGTACTAACAATGGAAATAAAGAGGGTGACGAACAAGATCTTGACCGTGTTGATGGAGGAGGAGGAGGCGAAGGAGGTGGCGTTAAGTAAACCGATGGTGGTGGAGACGTTCATGGCCATATTGATATGCCCTGAACAATTCAAATCCAGGGATATCGCCAATGAACGTAGAAGAGAAGAAGAAGAAGAGACTGCTTGATACCATGCACGTACCTCAAGGTAGGTATTTATAGTTGTTTGTTAGCGAGTTACACATTGGTTTCTGAAGAGGGTAGATATTGATCAAAGAAATCGTACGGACAATAAATTTCCTGGTTCTGGTTTTCCTTTTACAATAAGATGTGAAAGACTTATTATAATTTTAGAGAGGACTTTACAATAAAATTTTATTAATGACGAAAGTCAATAAATCTGATATATAAAAAAAATATATTTCAACAATAGTTTCTAATTAAGACAATAAATTTAGATATCGATATAATATACAAGATAATGACACGTAAATTAATTTGTAATAAAGAAAACAGATTAATTAGGTAATGTTTAAGGAAGAAATTAAACGTGATTCATGATAAAATTCACCAAACCCACCAACCTCTAGGCTATGGCTATCCACATGTTTAAATTGCTTGTTCAGAATATATTATTTCTTTCTTAAAAGGAAAGAACAAAAAGGAAAATGATTCGGCACGTGAGGATTCATTCTCCTCTTTCTTCTCTCTCTTTTTATAATTTTTTGAAATTCTTGGTTTTTGAAATTTTTTTTTTGAAAAGTTACAGTGGTTTTTTATAGAACGTTAACAATAAAAATTAGATTCGGTTCAAATTTACCGTAAAATCCAAGACTATTTATTTTATATCATTAATATAGGATTCAATAATTAATAATCCTAAATTTTGTGAATTATAGACGACTGAACTTATTTTCTTATGTTATAAAAACAACCAAAAACTCACATTCAACATATAAATTTCTAAACACTCAACTGTTTTTCATTCCATTCTAAATTTTTTTTAATTATATTACTAATTTACTCAACTGTTTTTCATTACATTCTAAGTTCTTTTTAATTATATTACTAATTTGAATATTGGAGCGGTTGTTTATAAATACCAACCACTTACATAATATTTTTTTTTTTGCAGATAACTTTATTAATGCAACAATCAAAAAATTTCAGACGAAGTTATAGATGACAATAAATTGAATATTTTTGACATTTAATATGATATATATAATAAATTTAAATAATATATAATCGAATTTAAGATAAATTCAATTTTAAAAATTAATAACTATAATGGATTTGAATTTTATATATCGAGTATTAATAATTTAAGTTTATTTACATAAATAATTAATTTAATATATAAATATATTTCATAATAATATTTATAAATGTTTTTGTATTTTTTTCATTTAAAAATTAGAATTTAAATACTTTTTTATTCAAATATTAATTTTTAAATAAAAATTATTAATAAAAAATATATTTATATATAGATGATTAATTCAATTATAGTGATTTTCGCTAACACTCTATCCATTTACATCTTTATATTAAAATACAAGAGTAGACTTAAATCAAAATTGAATTGGGTTAACACCAAATTGAAACCGACTTGTTTGGTTTTAGGAAATAACTAAAAGATTTTTCATATAAATAAAATAAAAAATTCCAAATTTAGAGCATTAAATTTTACTAAACTCATATTAAAATCGAATTAAACAGTATAGAATTAAAATTAAAATCAAAACTGAAATTAGAAAACTAAATTAAAATTTTATATTGCTGATTCAGAATCAGTCGTCTAATAAACTTGAATGAACAATTACGGATTAAAATGAGCTAATTGTTAGATATATTAGAACCATACCTTTCGAAAGAACAGTTTTTAATTTAAAGAGAGATAACTTTCAACTTTCAAAACTAAATTATTTTTTTTTCAAATGTTTGAATTCTATCTTCATATATTTATAAGATAATCACATTTATTTATTTAATTACAAAAGAGAATAGAAGGAAAATTTTAAGATGTGATGATCTCTTCGCATCAATTATCATTCAAGACCGTGATTAAAAGGTTAAAGTCGTAGATCCATTTACTTAACCCTAATAACCATATAATGTTTTCTATTTTTTTTTCTCTAATCAAACTATATAAGATAATATTGTGGAAACTTATGAGATTTTTCATTATTTAAAAACTACTAATTAGGGTTGAATAATAGTTAGTTTATTTTAAAATTAAAACCAAAATTTTATTTATATTTAAAATCAAATCGAATAGCATAAATAACTGAACTAAATTAAATCAAAATAAGCCGATTCGATTTGATTTGAATCGGTTCTTCACTTCATCTCTCTCTCACTATTCCATTTTATGATTGGAGTTCTTAATCAAACAAATCCCAAAACTAAATTTATATTCAATATTAAGTCAATCATAATCTCAATTATCCATATTTATAATAAACAAAAGTTAAGTTTACAATTGAGAAAAAAGTAACCGCAATGCTAGAAAGGAAGTAAAATTTAAAAAATAATGATGGTGTTGGGAGTGGAAGAAGGTGTTAAGAGATGAAGATGTGGTGCTTCGACGCTGGAACGCGGTGTTGTGATGCAAGAGATGCGGCTGCAGTGCTAGAGTGAGGGTTGCAATGCGGAGAAGGCTGTGTGGTAGCAATATAGGAGAGCGATTTACTCTAGAGTTGCAATGCGGAGAAGGCTGTGTGGTAGCAATATAGGAGAGCGATTTGATAAATAGTAAAACTCACAACTTTTTTCTTATTAAATTCTATGATTTTGATATAAATAATTAATTTTTACTTAAAATTTAATTTTTAGTTAGATTTTTGAACGGAAATTAAAAAAAGAAACGAGAAGAGACTGAATTGAAGAATTCTTGGACTGGAAGTTTACAATTTTGGTCAAACCTGTAACCCAAGACGATGGGAAGTTTTAAAAAGCACCACCTCTGATTTTGCCACCTGGATCAAATACGATCAAATTAGGATATGGATAAAATAAGAGTAGTAAAGTTTATTTAAATCATTAAATTTTTTCTTTTTTGGCCTATATAAAAACTCCTAAAAAATTAAACCTATTATCATATTTTCTCCTCTCCTCTTCCTCCTCTCTTCATGCTGCCGCCTCCTCTCTCTCTTCTTTTCCATCTTCTTCTTTTCTTTTCTTCTTCTTTTCTCTTTCTTTTCTTTAGTTTTGCAATTTTATTATATTTCTTAGAGACTAAACAATTATTTTAAGTTGAAAGTTAATTTAAATTGAGATTTTATTCAAGTTGTGAGTTTATGTGTTTCAATTCTTTTCATCTTATTTCTATTTTCTGTTAATTTTTGAATTGTAGGAACACCATCTCCATTATTGTTTTCTTGAGAATTCAAGGGGTCCATTGAATCTCTTTGGAAGACAACATATTACTAATTAATCCAATTAAATCCCTAATTGTTTAATTGAGTCAATAACAAGTAGCAATTAATATATTAGTTTATGTTAAGAAATTAGTAGATTTGATTTAAATAAAACGCGTGTTTTTATTGATCAAGTTTGAATTCTTCTCTCTTAATACAGTTGACTAATTAAATGCGTGTTGGGGTTATTAGTTAACTAGGAATTAATTTAAGCGTGAAGCAGATTAATTTAATCATAAGGAAGAATTGGTGGGATTCGCGTGTTTGACCATTGTAACCAAACAATAAATAATAAAATGAATTATTTTTTTAATCAATAAACAACTGCAAAACACCTCAATTTAATTACCTCTGGCTGAAATTTTTAATTAATTATTTGTTTTTAATTTTCAATTACATTATTTATTATTTTTCTTCTAAATTTATTTTTCTTAGCTTGCACAAGGCAAAACCACTTTCATGAAAAACTCTATTCTTTTCATTTTTTATATTAAACTACACTTTTATTTTAATTGGTCATCTAAATTAAACAGAATTAAGGTTTCTGTGAGATCGATACTCACTTACTCTATCTACAAGTTCTTATTAAATCAAGAAAAGGGAAGTAAATTTTAATTGACAGATTCTACACCTGTCAAATCTTGACGCCATTGCTGGGGAACTTTAACAATTTGTTTTTGTTTTTATGACCAGATCTGATAATAGCAGAATTCATTTTGATCCAGAAATCGAGAAGACTGCAAAAATGTTGAGAAAAACAACCAAGTTGCAATAACAGGCCGAATCGGGAGTCTCTCAACCATTTGCCCGATCCCTTTTACGCACCAAAGAGACCTCATCTTGAACACCAATCGAGCCTGACACAAAAAAAAGAAACAATATGGCCGCAGCTGCTGGTGCTCAAGAGTAACCCCTTTGCATCACATACCCAGTACTGAATGCACCATTGGAATGGCGAATATGTATGATTCATATGTTACCAAAATTCTAAGATTTGGAGAATGAAGACCCCATTGTCATCTAAAGGAGTTTTATGTGGTTTGTTCAAGTATGAGACCACAGGGTATAACTGACGAACAAATAAGGTTAGTAGCTTTTCTTTTTACTTTGATTAAATCCGCTAAGGATTGGCTCTACTATTTGCCCTAGGTTCAATCACCACTTGAGCGCAAATTAGAGACTTATTCTTAAAATTATTTTTTTCAGCAACCAAAGATCATTTATAAGAAAAGAAATAAGTGGAATCAAACAAAGAAAAAATGAAACTCTACATGAATATTGGAACGTAGAAATTAATTGTAAGTTGTCCAAAACATGGAATCACTCGAAAACAGCTTAACCTTCACTTCTACAAAGGACTTTTTCCATTAGAACGAAGAATAATAGATGCTGCTAGTGGAGGAGCCATTGCGGAAATGAAAACTAAAGAAGGTAAAACTTTAATCTCCAAATTAGCTGCCAACTCTAGACAGTATGGCTTAGATGAGAACATTCCTAGAAATGCCAACGAGGTAAGTATTGTATCTTTAGATTCTAAAATCTCACAACTAACAGCTACAATTCAACAATTGGCTATAGGGAATAATGCATGAACTTGTGGTATTTGCAAACAAGCCGACCATCCCACAGATATGTGCCCTATCCTTCAGGAAGGAGAGCAATAGGTAAATGCCATTGGAGGGTTCAATGAACAACAAAGGAAGTATAACCCATTTTCAAGCACTTACAATCCAGGGTGGAGAGATCATCCAAACCTTAGCTATGGGAATAAACAAAAGAACTTCCAGCCAAGAGCAAACTATCAAGCTGCAAAATCAAGTATGTCTCTAGAAGACCTTGTTCAATCCCTGCTAATAGCACTCTTGCTTTTCAACAGGAAACATAATAGAGCATACAGAATTTGGAGAATCAAATGAGCCAACTTGCTACATCAATGATAAAGCTAGAATCTCAAGGGAAACTGCCCTCCCAAACCGTGCCAAATTCAAAATAGAACATAAGCGCAATTACGCTGCGAATTGGAAAGGAGTTAGAATCTACCATCCCGAAGAGGCTTGCCCAAGGCAGTACAACAGACCTAAAGGAATAAGCAGAAATAGAAATTCCACAAGAGAATCAGCATAAAAAATCAGAGGTAGAACAACCCCCAATGCATGGAATACATCCACCTTCTCCCGAAAGACTTGCTCAATCAAAAAGAGAAAAGGAAGAAAAAGAGATCTTGGAGATTTTTCGCAAAGTCTAAGTAAACATACCCCTTCTTGAAACTATAAAGCAAATAATTAGGTATGCAAAATTTCCAAAAGACCTTTGCACTAATAAAAGAAAATTGTATGGGTACGAAAATATTAAAGTAGGGGAGAATGTGTCAGCTATACTCCAAAGAAAAATTGCACAAAAATGTAAAGACAAAGGCATGTTTGCGATATCATGTAAAGTTGGAAACCTTGAAATCAAGAAGGCAATGTGTGATTTTAGGAGCTTCCATAAATGTTATGCCTCTATATGTTTATTTGTCTTTAGATGCAGGTCCTTTGAAACAAACAGGAATCACACTCTAACTCGCCGATAGATCAATAGTCTATCCTAAGGGCGTGTTGGGAGATGTTTTGGTCCAAATGAGAAAATTAACCTTCCCAACTGACTTCTTTGTCCTAGACATGGAAGATGACAGTTCATCAAACTCTACAGATTTATTGTTAGGAAGACCATTTCTTAGCATAGCTAGAATGAAGATTGACATGCATGAAGGCACGCTCACAATGGAGTTTGATGGAGAAGAGGTAAAATTTAATGTTTATGATGCAATGAAGTATTCTGATGATAATTTTTCTCTTTGCAGCATAGACATTGTTAATCCTCTCGTTCAAGAAGCATTTGGATTAAGTAAGGAAGATAAGTTTGAGGTAGTTTTATCCAAAAACTTGACAATGGACTGCCTTGACAATAGCACATCGCAATTCAGTGAAGAAATCATAGAAACAATCCACTCATTGGACAATTTGAGCCTGACTCGCGGTTGTCGAAGCCGGTAAAAAATAACCTTTCCGGTTATCAACAATTTTACAACTGCAGATAGTGGTAAATGATCGAATCCACAGAGAATTGAAAACTTATCTAATTTTCTCAACAAGACCAAGATAATTAATTGAAAACACAACTGAAAGCGGAACAAGAATAAAGTGCAATAAAAGTAAAAAGGGGGGGTTTTGAGATTGATTTGATTAGCAAACTACTGAAAGCAATTAAATGAGCAAGTAATTAAATAAAAGGGAAATTCAATATGAGAAAGGTCTAGTTGAAGAGATGGATCCACTTTGGTTGTTTGGATTGATCATTGAAACTTATGTTCTTTTGATTGATTCAATAGATTAGTTATGGAGATGGAAAACGCTTCTCACCACCATGTCTCTCCTTATGATTAAATCAAATAGGGAACGTCCTCTGATCAATTACTAATTAACAAATTGCCAAGGAACGTCCTTGGGCCTTAGGCATCAAAACAATTGTCAATTGCATGAAGAAATAGAGAGATCCAATCCTAGCTACCCAAACGCATGGAGATGTTGCTAGATCATACAATTCCTTAGTTATTACACCAAGTGTTCTTATGTTTGAATAATTCCAGCAATTACGGACTAAAAATTATCCAAACTAACAATCAATTACCTTGCAATCAAGAATCAAGTGGCCAATTTGATCAAAACAACAAAGTAATCATAGATTCAAGCACCAAATTGTATGAATATTGAATAATTCAAAGACAAATAGTTTATGTTCAGATCTCACAATCCATAAAACAACCTTAGTTTCAACCAATTTTCAACTAGAATAAAAGGTTTCAGCCACTCATGGCTGAAACAAAAATAAAAAACAAGAAGAGAAGATGAAAAGGGGAACCGAATGGAGGAGATGGAGCTTGGTGCGCCTCCCTTGCCTTTGCCAAATGGTGTGATGATGAGTGCTGGTCGGCTGGCCTCTTTGAAGTCTTTAAATATGTTTTAAGATGCTGGCCTAGGGTTTCTTGGCTGTCCATGAGTCTTTAAGAGGCTGCCCAAAATGCCCTTGGTCCAAGATATGCCATCCATGCACATGTGAGAAGGGAAAAATGTGGGGCATGTGTGGCTTGTGCAAGAGTGGGTCTTTTGGTCTTTGCTTGCTGTCCAAGTGTCTTCAAGATGCTGCCCAAGGTGCCCAAGACTTGCCTTCACTCTCTCCTTGACGCCCATGCACTAATAAGAAAGGTGGAGCCTCCTTTGCAATTTGAATTTTGAATGTGCAAGGCATGAGGTGGCAAGCATGTGATCTTTGGATTTGGCTTCCTTGATAAGCTGGATTTTGAAATTCAAAATTTGAATATGAATCTTGAAGATTTGAAATTCAAAATACTTTCCTTATTTGGCTATTCATTTATGGCAACTTGAGACTTGGCTTCTTGAATAAGGAAAAGGCTACTTGGAGATTTGAAATTTGAATTTCAAATTGCTTTGGCTGAATGTTCTTTCCATATTTGCCACTTTCCTTATTTAGCTTCACTTGATTCCAACTTGGTAGGCTTGCTCTCCTTTGCTCCATTTAAGGCAGTTTTAAGGGTATTTTCTCTAAAATGTCATTTTTCACCATTTTCTGCAAAATAATGTCAAGAGCACTAAATTAAGTAGAAATCATGTAAATAATCATCAATAATATCAAGATAAAATGGACTAAAATATGTTCTATCAAATACCCCCACACTTAGCCTTTTGCTTGTCCTCAAGCAAATAAACGTAGTCAAATAAGCTTTCTTTACTACTTGATCCTTATTTCCACTTAAGCTCTTACTCTAGACACCTATTTTGAATCATGGCAATGAAGAATATATGCATGAAGATTACTCACATTCTTTCCTTGTTTCCCTTTACTTACCATGGCTAGGATTTGTTTTACTCAAGAGAGAGATCATACATGCACATACTGTTTGTTCAGATAAGACTCTTTTTAGCTTTCGGATTGACTTGTCCTTACCTTGAAGTACTTTATTCAGTCTTTTGCACTTAGATCTTGCTTGAAAAAGTCACCAACCTTTTGACGTGAAGGTACATATTGGTGATACCCACCCCTAGTTACTCAGTTGGTCACCTGTCCAAGTGGCTACTAGCTCTGTTCATAGTCTTTCAACCATTGGAACAGTTTTGAATTTGTGCTCATGAGGTCTTTGCCTTTGCTGAATTTTCTTTCTCTCAATGATTTGGGCAAATCAATACCAATTACTAAAATAAGTCATGTTAAGTTCATTCACACAATTTTCAATTTATTCTCTCTAATGAGTGTCATCAATATATTTTTCACTATGGCAAACTCAAAGATTCAATTCAAAAGGCAATTCTCAAACATGAATATAACTCACTGCAATTGATTCAACATAAGTTTAAAGAGTCATCACATCAATGGGGTCATGAAAAGAAAAGCTCATCCAACATAGTTCATCAGTTTGAGTAGAGCAAATAAAAAAGAAGAAGAAGGTTGTGGTTGCGTGTGTGTTATTGAAAGCATAAATGAAAACAAACTAAAGGGAAGACTGAAAGCAAAAATCGCATGAACTGAAAGAAAATAAAGCAAAAATCGCAAATCTGAAAGGAAAAAGAAAAAAATTTCGCAGACTGAGAGCCATGTAAATTTGCAGAACTGAAAGGAAAAGAAGAAGAAGAAGAGAAAGAGAGATATACACCCCAACACCTAAATCATGCATTGTCCTCAATGTATAAGAAACATAAAAGAATAAAGGAAATTGAGTACTCCCCTGGGGTGTGGTGTGCATGGCATGATCACTTAGGCTGAATGAGATGGTTGATGTAGTGAATTTCTTCCACTACTTGCACTGCAAATCCTTCATAGAAAGGTTTTAGACGATGGCCATTCACCTTGAAGATTTTTCCTGTCTCTATACTGCGAATGTCTACAGCTCCATGTGGGTAAGCATGCTCTACATTGAATGGTCCAATCCACCTAGACCGTAGCTTTCCTGGAAATAATTTCAAACGAGAGTCAAAGAGTAAGACTTTATCACTAACCTTAAATTGTTTTCTTGAAAGCTGACTGTCATGGGAGGCTTTGGTTTTTGTTTTGTAGTTCCAAGAAGTCTCATAAGCATCTCGTCTTATTTCCTCTAGCTCTTACAGTTGCAACTTGCGATGTTGTCCAGCTTCTTTAAGGTCCATATTGCAATTCTTTACAGCCCAGTAGGCCTTGTGTTCAAGCTCAACTAGAAGGTGACAAGCTTTCCCATAGACCAATTTGTAAGGGGACATACCTATGGGGGTCTTGTAAGCTGTCTTGTAGGCCCATAGAGCATCTTCTAGACGTGTACTCCAGTCCTTTCGGTTGGAAGATACTGTCTTTTCAAGGATGGCCTTGATTTCTCTGTTGGACACTTCAGCTTGCCCATTTGTTTGAGGGTGGTAGGTTGTGGATGTCCTATGTATGACATTGTGCTTTCTGAGAAGGCTTTCCACTACCTTATTGCAAAAATGGATCCCTCTGTCACTGATGATTGCCTTTGGTACTCCATGTCTGGCAAAGATGTTGGTCTTCACAAAGTCTACTATTGCCTTGGCATCATCAGTCTTTGTTGCTCTAGCTTCCACCCATTTGGACACATAATTCACTGCAAGGATGATGTAAGTGTATCCAAAGGATGGTGGGAATGGGCCTATGAAGTCTATGCCCCACACATTAAATACCTCACAGACCATGATGGGGTTCTGTTGCATTTGATTTCTATTGCTCAGATTTCTAGTCTGTTGACACCTAGCACATGATCTGTAAAACAGAAAAGCATCTCGAAAAATAGTGGGCCAAAACATGCCACTTTCAAGTATTTTATGAGCAGTCTTTCTTGGACCAAAGTGTCCACCATAACTATATGAATGGCAAAAAGTGAGAACTGAAGCTATTTTTTGGTCTGGAATACATCTCCTTATCATTTGGTCAGCACAATATTTCCACAAATATGGCTCATCCCAAACATAGTATTTGGCATCTTTCTTTATCTTGTCTTTGGTGTGTTTTGGCATGTCAGAAGGCAAGTTACCTGTGGCTAAGTAGTTCACCATGTCTGCGTACCATGGCTCATCAGATTGGGCTTGGAAAATTTGTTCAAAGAGGCCATTCTCACATTCTTCGGAATCTGAAAGGTGTTGCAAGGGTGTCTATGGTGACTGTCTGGCAGAACTGGATTCAGAAGTCTCCTTCTGCGCAAGATCTGACTGCAAAGGCGGACTGGAAGAGCTTGCCTGGGCTAGAGGCTGAGGAGTTGCGCTAAAGATGGTTTCAGTCTGCGATAGGGGCTGAGGTGAAAGGTTCAGCGGCCGAAAGATGGTAGAGTTCGGCGGCCGAAAGGTGGTGGAGTTCGGCAGCCGAAAGGTGGTGGAGTTCGGCGGCCAAAAGGTAGTGGCTTCAGTCTGCGCAAGGTCTTTCTGAAGTGGTGCAACTGAGATCTCTTCAATCTGTGCTTGACTGCAATTTACCTGTTGGATGCTACAGACAGTCTCTTTCAGTTTTGGTTCCTTCTGGCTCTCATTCCTACAAAGATCATCATTCAGAAGACAATCTTGATTCTTATCAAATATTTCATGGCTTAAGCAATCAATAATATCAAGACCATAAACAGAGGACATATCATGTGGATATTTCATAGCATCATAGACATTGAATTTAATGACTTCCCCTTCAAACTCCATAGTCAAAGTACCATCATGCACATCAATCTTAGTCCTAGCAGTACTCAAGAAAGGACGTCCAAGAAGGATGTCAGAACTAGTATTGCAACTATCTTCCTTAGTATCAATCACATAAAAATCTGCAGGAAAGACAAGTCCATCTACTTGAACTAACACATCTTCTAGAACACCTATGGGATATAACACAGATCTATCAGCTAATTGAATCACAACTTTTGTGTCTTTCAGTGCACATGCATTCAAAGATTTATAGATGGAAAGAGGCATAACATTAATGGATGCACTAAGATCACACATAGCTTTCTTAATTCCAATATTCCCAATCTTGCAAGAAATAGCAAACATACCTTTATCTTTGCATTTAGTAGGGAGTTCTCTTTTAATCACAGTAGTAATAACTTCACCTACACTTACTTTCTCTCTTTTAGCTAGCTTTCTTCTATTGGTGCACAGTTCTTTCAGAAATTTTGCATACCTGGGAATCTGCTTAACAACATCTAGCAGAGGTATGTTGATTTCCACCTTCCTGAAAGTCTCAAGAATCTCCTTTTCCTCTTTTTCTTTTTGTGTTCTTTCAAATCTCTTTGGAAAAGGAGGTGGAATGTGAAAGCTTACCTTTTGATCAGTCTTCTGTGCAGGAGGTGTTTCAGATGGAGCTCGGCTAGCCGGCTCATGGAGATGGGGTTTCGCAGATGTTTCAGTTTGCGTAGGGGTGGTCTCAGATTGTGCAGGCTTTTGTGAAACTTGCTTTTCTTCCTCATATCTGGCATCTTGAAGTTCCTTTCCACTTCTCAAAGTAATGGCACTAACATTCTGTCTAGGATTAGTTTCAGTTTGAGAAGGAAGCTTACCTTGGGATTCAGATCTGCTCATGGACGCAGTCAGTTGTCCTATGTCCTGTCGTATGCCTTGCATGGCATTCACCATTGTTTCCATCATCTTTTCAAGGTGCTGGATGGAATTTGGAGGTGGTGGTTGGGCTTGATTCCTTTGATAGTTCTGATAGTTCTGATTGCTGTTGGCCCTTCCATAGCTGAAATTGGGGTGGTCCCTCCAACCTGGGTTGTAAGTGTTGGAATATAGATCATGTTTAGGTTGGTTGTTGTATCCTTCAATGGCATTAACTTGCTGGTTGTCTTCTTGAAGAGTAGGACATTGATCAGTTGGATGTCCTACATATTCACAAATACCACATGGCCTAGGTGGCTGGGATGCTTGGACCCGTTGAACTAGTCCTATGGCAAAATCTTTCATAAAAGATGTCAGTTCAGAAATAGGAGATGAACTTACCTCATTGACTCCTCTCTGCAGTTGCTTTTCTTCTCCATATTGCCTAGATGAGGCTGCAATTGTTGAGATCAACTCTCTCATCTCCCTAGGTGTCTTGTCTGCAATGGATCCTCCACAGGCTACATCAATGAATCTCATTTCTGAAGAAAGTAGTCCTCTATAGAAGAATTCTATGAGTGCCTTATCTGAAATCTCATGTTGAGGACAACCTGTACACAACCTTTTAAATCTTTCCCAATAATCATATAAATCTTTAGATGGTTTCTGTCTAATGCTTGAGATTTCTCTTCTAACACCAATAGCCTTATGAGTTGGGAAATATTTATTTAAGAAAGTTGTTACCATGTCATCCCAAGAAGCAATAGATCCAGGTGGTAAGTAAAATAGCCAATCCTTAGCATAATCATCAAGTGAAAAAGGAAAAGCTCTTAACTTAACATGATCTTCAGAAATACCTTGAGGTCTCATAGATGAACAGACAATATTAAATTCTTTCAAGTGCTTGTGTGGACTTTCATTTTCTAATTCTCTAAACTTAGGGAGAAGATGAATCAAACCTGTTTTCAGTTCAAAGGGAACTGTCAGAGGTGGATAGGTAATGCAAAGTGGTGCTTGATCACCTACAGGTGTTGCCAATTCTCTCATGGTTCTTTCTCTTGGCATTGGAGCTCTCATGGCTGGATTTTCTTGAATTATTTGGTCATGGACAGCATGTCCATTATGGGCAGCAGCTTGTGCATCAGGTTCAGCCATTGGTGCGAAGTTCGGCGGCTGGAGAAGGGAAGGTTCGGTGGCTGAATGTTGATGAAGTTCGGCGGCCGAATGTTTGGCAGAAGGTTCAGGCGCAGTGGCTTGCTTTCCTAATCTTTTGAGAGTGCGTTCAATCTTCGGATCGTAAGGTAGAGTGTTCTTATGTTCAGATCTGGTCATGAAAGAAAAATAAACAAGTTAGAACAATTCCCCGGCAACGGCGCCAATTTTTGACTCGCGGTTGTCGAAGCCGGTCAAAAATAACCTTTCCGGTTATTAACAATTTTACAACTGCAGATAGTGGTAAAGGATCGAATCCACAGAGAATTAAAAACTTATCTATTTTTCTCAACAAAACCAAGAGAATTAACTGAAAACACAACTGAAAGCAAGTAACTAAAAGCAGAATAAGAATAAAGTGCAATAAAAGTAAAAAGGGGGGGTTTTGAGATTGATTTGATTAGCAAACTACTGAAAGCAATTAAATGAGCAAGTAATTAAATAAAAGGGAAATTCAATATGAGAAAGGTCTAGTTGAAGAGATGGATCCACTTTGGTTGTTCGGATTGATCATTGAAACTTATGTTCTTTTGATTGATTCAATAGATTAGTTATGGAGATGGAAAACGCTTCTCATCACTATGTCTCTCCTTATGATTAAATCAATTAGGAAATGTCCTCTAATCAATTACTAATTAACAAATTGCCAAGGAACGTCCTTGGGCCTTAGGCATGAAAACAATTGCCAATTGCATGAAGAAATAGAGAGATCCAATCCTAGCTACCCAAACGCATGGAGATGTTGCTAGATCATACAATTCCTTAGTTGTTACACCAAGTGTTCTTATGTTTGAATAATTCTAGCAATTACGAACTAAAAATTATTCAAACTAACAATCAATTACTTTGCAATCAAGAATCAAGTGGCCAATTTGATCAAAACAACAAAGTAATCATAGATTCAAGCACCAAATTATATGAATATTGAACAATTCAAAGACAAATAGTTTATGTTCAGATCTCACAATCCATAAAACAACCTTAGTTTCAACCAATCTTCAACTAGAATAAAAGGTTTCAGCCACTCATGGCTGAAACAAAAATCAAAAACAAGAAGAGAAGATGAAAAGGGGAACCGATTGAAGGAGATGGAGCTTGGTGCGCCTCCCTTGCGTTTGCCGAATGGTGTGATGATGAGTGCTGGTCAGCTGGCCTCTTTGAAGTCTTTAAATATGTTTTAAGATGCTGGCCTAGGGTTTCTTGGCTATCCATGAGTCTTTAAGAGGCTGTCCAAAATGCCCTTGGTCCAAAATGTGGCATCCATGCACATGTGAGAAGGGAAAAACGTGGGGCATGTGTGGCTTGTGCAAGAGTGGGTCTTTTGGTCTTTGCTTGCTGCCCAAGTGTCTTCAAAATGCTGCCCAAAATGTCCAAGACTTGCCTTCACTCTCTCCTTGCCGCCCATGCACTAATAAGGAAGGTGGAGCCTCCTTTGCAATTTGAATTTTGAATGTGCAAGGCATGAGGTGGTAAGCATGTGATCTTTGGATTTGAATTCCTTGATAAGCTGGATTTTGAAATTCAAAATTTGAATATGAATCTTGAAGATTTGAAATTCAAAATACTTTCCTTATTTGGCTCTTCATTTATGGCAACTTGAGACTTGGCTTCTTGAATAAGGAAAAGGCTACTTGGAGATTTGAAATTTGAATTTCAAATTGCTTTGGCTGAATGTTCTTTCCATATTTGCCACTTTCCTTATTTAGAACTTTTCTTATTTAGCTTCACTTGATTCCAACTTGGCAGACTTGCTCTCCTTTGCTCCATTTAAGGCAGTTTTAAGAGTATTTTCTCCAAAATGTCATTTTTCACCATTTTCTGCAAAATAATGTCAAGAGCGCTAAATTAAGCAGAAATCATGTAAATAATCATAAATAATATCAAGATAAAATGGACTAAAATGTATTCTATCAGAGCCACAAGACACTAGAACTTGAGTTAAAAATGCTTTCAACTCATTTGAAATATATATTTTTGGAAAGTAATAACACACTTCCAATCATAATCTCCTCCAAGTTGAATCCTTTAAAAACAATAAAGTTGATTTGGGTGCTGAATGAATATGAAGATGAAAGTGGATGAAGTTTAACATGTCAAGTCTAGCCTAGGATAATAAACAAGGACGCTGCTTGGGAGGCAACCCAAGGTTACAGGCTTACCAAGCCTGTAGAGTCACAAGTAAGTTTCCTTCTAATTTTTCAATTTTAATTAATTTATTTGTTATTTTTGGAGCAGATTGGACCTTCTAGGCAATTCAAAAATTTAGGGAACCTTTTTGGAGGTAAGTTGTTATTTTTAAAATTGCTTCCAAAAAAAGGTAAGTTCTGCTCTACTTGATTTTATTTTTCTACTTATATTATTTAATAAAAAACAAAATAAAATATACATAAACCTACACCTATCATCTTCATATTCTATCATTTTTTTTCAAATTTGCAAATGAACCACGCAACTTTTCCGGCTGAGACGCATGCTGCCAATGCTTCGACTGGGAGCCGCCGCTTGTTGCGTCACCACCAGACCACGACGAGGACCCCATTGAACGCGGCGACTGAACCATGTGCAGCGGGCGCTCCTTCCTAGCTGGTCGAGAGGCCCGCGCGACCTTCCTCACCGGACGCACGGATTCCTTCGCCGATCGCACCGTCTTCTCCGCCGATTGCCAGCCCGACCGCGCCTTCTTCGCCAATCGTGGTAATTAGGAGGAGAAAACAGCTGGAAGGAATCTTTTCTTACGATCACCTATTTATAGTGTAGTAATGAATATGAGAGCCATCTTTTGAATGTTAAAGAAAAATTGTAAACGGTAGTCTTGCTGAACAAATAGTTACATTTTGTAATTTCTTGGTTTTTCATGGAAATTAATATCTGGAAGCTGAACTTATTTCTAGATAGTTGAAATCATCTCTTGTGTGATTATGGTCATTCTTATTTTCTCTTCTCTAAAACATTTTCAGCTCTTTCATCTATTATAAGTTAGGTGTTGTGGTGCTAGAATGTGAGGCTGCAACACTGGAGAGTAGGGCTACAACAATGAAAAGCAGGATTGCAAAGCTAGATCTAAGTTGTTGTGCATTGGAGGTGAGGTATTATGGCAGTGTTAGAGGTTTGGCGGGACTGCAGGGCTAGAGTAGTTGTGCTTTGTGTTGGAGCTATGGATTCCTTTTCTTAATCCATGCATTTGATTTCAATCAAGGAGAATAGATGAGGGAAAGTTTAGGAGAAAGGGAAGGAAGAGATAGCAGCTAGGGTTTTTAATTCTAAAAGAATGAATATCTACATAAAACTGATGGCTAAAGTTCATCAAAGATGGATGGTTAGGATTAAAAGTTAATAAATAAGAAAGAAAAAGGAAATGTGCAGATTGTGGAGCCATATATTTGAAACCTAAACCTCTAAGCTTCTAATATAAGTAGTTCACTACTAAGCCACAAGAAGATGTAATGTTCTTAGATATCTTTAAATATATTTATTCGGTTAGATTTTTTTTTACTAAAATTTTATTCTTTAAAATCGAACCGAACTGATTAGGCTAAAAAATTTGAAAATCAAAATTGAATTGAGTTGTTTTACTACATATACTGAACTGACTTATCAAATTGAATTGGTTCGATCAATTTTTTCGGTATAAACTAAGTAGTATTTACCCCTTCTACTAATAGTTCGTAGTCATACTATAGCCCTTAAGTTAAACATGTTTAAAGCCTATGATCATATTGATTAGAGCTTTTTGCGTCTGGTACTTCTAAAGATAGGTTTTGCTTATCGATTAGTGTATTTAATTGTATAGTGTATTTTGACAATTAGTTATTCTATCCTTATTAATGGTCTCTCTTTTTTTTCTCTCTCGCCCTTCTCGAGGTCTCATGTATGAGGATCCTTTATGTAATACCTGGTTAAATTCCAGTGTCGAAATTTTCACTTTTCTACAAAATCTTTGTTGAAATCTGAAATCTCAATCTAGAATTTTTAGAAGGGTAAAATGGACTTTTATAAAATAAATTTGAAGTATTTCTAAACGTGTTTAAAAAAAAAAGAGTTTTGTAAAGGTTTTAAGGTTCGGCCCTCAAAGGTGGTTTCTCCAGCCACCTATGAAAAATGGCTCTGCTCGAAATGGAGAGAACTTTCTCTCTCTTTCAAGTAGAGGTGAGTTTTCCTGGCCCTCTCCTTCATAATGCTTCTTTTAATCAGTTTTTTCATGAGTTTTTACTTTTGTTTTGAAAATTTGAGATGTGTTTCAAAGTTCTAGCTCTTGGGATCTTCTAAGTTCATCCCTTTTCCTTCCCCAAAAAACCTCCTCTTTGTTGTTGTTGTTGTGGTTGTATTTCTTCAAAGAGGTAAGCTTCTCTAAAACTTTTTATTTTGGACTCAATGTTAGTTATGTGTTGCTGGAGTTGTTGTTTTGAGAATGCATGCAAAAGATTGTGTCTTTTCTTCTTTTATATTTAAACCTAGAATGTATATATGATAAGTAGTTTTGTTCAATGCATGTAGAAGTTTAGGTTAGCATTAAGTGTTTCTTGTGTTTTAGGATGTGCATGGTTGTTTTGAGGCTTTTGCATGTGGTTTTCATGGAGTGTTGTTGGATGTGATTTGAGGCAGAATCGGGTTCTGCCTTGCTGGAGAACCCAGGTTCAGCCACTGAAGTAAGGTTTGGCTGCATAACCTGCTTGTGGAGGCAGCCATTTGTCGCCTCACTTGCCTCTGAAGGTTTTGACCTTTGGATCTGTAAGGGACTTTAGGCCGCCGAACCTGCTACCAAAAGTCCCCTGTTCAGCATTTTTCTGCTTGTTTCCTATGAGTGTTCTTATGTGTTCTTAGGGGTTTCTTGAAGGTTGTTTTAAGTGTTGTAAAAGTTATATTTGGTCCCTCATTTAAGTCCATCTGTGTAGGATCGGACTTGGGAGACTGTAGAGGCTTGCAATGAGATAACTGCTTCAGTATTAGGCGTGCATCAGCCAGAGGTGATTAGAACTAAACTGAATCATTAAACTAAACTGAATCATTATTTAAAGAAATCAAACTTTTTAAGCATGCTCATGCATCACAAATGCCATGTATATGTAATTAGGTTGTTTTGTATTAGAGTTCACGAATATGATGCATTGCATAATTTATTGTTGTTGTGGATGGATGTTGGATGACCCTCTAGCCCTCTAGTATTTTATGATATGTTATGATGGATATGGAAGTCCAGGTCGAGGCCCATTCTGCGCCCCTAGCAATATATAAGAGAAAGTTCAAGTCGAGGCCCATTTTACGCCCCTGGCACTATGGATATATTATGCTATGTTATGTTTAAGAGGAAGTCTTGAGGAGCACCCGTCCTGGGCCGGGCACTATTGGAATCTGTAGAGGGTTACTGGTGACAAGTCCATCTTGATGTGAATTGTTTGTGTTGTGACGCATTCATACGATCATATGTTTTATTGAACTATTTTTTTTATGTTCTGCTCACTAGGCTCTTGTAGCTTATCCCGTTTCCCCTAACTCCAGGTTTGCAGGATCAGAGTTAGCTTAGAAAGTCAGCTAAGTTGCTGGTATAACTTGTTGTAATAGTATAACTGTGGACATGTATTAATTTGTGGACTAGAATTGTGCTTTCCCCAGGTTCTTCCTTATAATCCCTTCTTCATGATCCTTTTATGTAAAAGCTTTTAAGTATAGGTTATATTTGAACCGAGCTTGAGGCATGTAATGTTGACCATACTGGAGCATTTGATGAGGGTTCTAGTATGGGTTTTATATTTTCAATTATGATGCATGCACAGGTTGAGTCTTGGTTCATGTAATGGTTATATTTTTGTTATTCGTGTGATCATGTATGGGATTATATTAAGTGTAACAGGATAATAGTAGGCTCGCTACGGACTTCAGCGACCTTAAATCGATCTAAACCCTAGCGCCAGTAGCGGTCCGATTTTCGGATCGTTACAGAGTGGTATCAGAGCCCTAGATTTATATGGTCGGACCTAAAGTGTTGGGCTCATAGATGTTATAGAGGGCAAGCATAATTTTGAAAAATCATGTCCACTAGGATAGGATGTAGAGTCCTGTCTTCATATATGTATGATGATGTGTAATGCCATGACTATATGCATGTGCATTGAAGATATGATAGGTATGATGTGGGTTCATGTGTATCCATATGAACCATATGATGCTAATGCTTATGTGTTTAAATACTGTTTTTCAAAAGGCAAGATGCGTGGCTCACGTCGATCTGCACGGTTGATCGGAGTCCCATTCGAAAACGAGGGTATAGATGCCCTTCCCCCTGCTGCTCCTTCAAGAGCGCGATCAAGTAGAAATAATAGGGGTGAAACGTTAAGGGACCCTAGCAGGTATTTTGATGTAAATAAAAGGAGAACATATCCGGGTAGAATGTCTGCAGATGTCAGGGAAACAGTAGATGATGATCAGAGGAGAGATGGAAGTTTAGGTATGAGCTCTGAAAGAGGGGGTGTGGGAGAGTCTGAAGGAGGAACAGGAGGTGCTCAGGCCTCAGGACCCACCTATCCACCTCAGTACCAACCCTACCCATAAGGACCCGAGTATCCGATGGGAGGTACATCGGATTACTCTAGCTATCACCCATACCCCTCATACATGCCCTATCCTCCCTACTACCCACTATATCCACCCTACCCTATGTTTTCACCTCCACCCCATTACTAGAATCCGACAAACCCTAACCTAGGGAGTGTTGCACCACCTCCTCCTCCCCCAATAGAACCAGTAATTCATGAAACCCAACCACCCAAATCTAACCTATCAGCAGGGAGTAAGGTAAAAATAACAGATTACTTGAAGTTGGATGCTCCTAAGTATAAAGAGAGTGATAACCTGCTTGAGTACATTAAAGCAGTGAAAATAATAGCTTATGAGTTAGGGGCTAGTGACAGTAGAGCCATTCAGATGGCGGGGTTCACTCTGAAGTACAAAAAGGCAAAGGAGTGGTTCAAGAATTATGTGGAATCAAAGCTGGATGGCTTATCCTGGAAGCAGTTTGCAAATGAGTTTGCAGAGTGGGCTTTTCTAAACAGTTCAGGGGAGTTGAAGGTGATAGAATTTGAACAATTAAGGCAGACTGAGGAAATGAGTGTAGATGAGTACACAGATAAGTTTTTGCAGTTGCTTCAGTATGTGGGTTAGGTTTATGACACTAACCAGAAGAAGGCCAGGAGGTATACCATAAGACTCCACTCTAGGTATTATTCTCTGATGTTAGCAGTAGAGAGAGAGTTTCTACACTATAGTGGATACAGTTAGAAAGATGGAGGCTAGTGCCATCATACAAGGAACAGTGAAGCAACATGTGCCACAGTCATCGGGTTGCAAAACCTTGAGTACCAGAAAGTTTGATCTCTCTTCTCTGAGTGCAGCTGCCACGGGAAGTAAAAAGTGGAACAAATCCATTAAGAAGACTAAGAAGAACAAGTTCTAGAACATGTTGAAGTCTGGTCTAGGAATGGGCAGTGGTTCAAGCTCTAGTTTGGATAGCTCTGAATGTGTGAGGTGTGGTAAGCCGTACAAAGGGCTTTGTTGGTTTGGGACTACATCTTGTTACAAATGTGGACAAGAGGGACACATGGTGCGTGAGTGTCGCAATACAGCTAGGATGGCACAGTCCCAACAGACGGCTTCTGGCAGTGTGGCTTAGCCAGCAGCTTTAGCCACATTACAGGGCAAAGGGCGAGGTAGAGGGAGAAGGACAACCTCTTCTTCAGCAGGTTCCCAATGGAAAGGTCCTTCAACCCCAGCATGGATCTTCACCATGACACAATAGGAAGCTAACACATCAAACACAGTGGTGTCAGGTAAACTCACTATTGGGTGTTCTAGAGTGTATGCTCTTATGGACCCTAGTGCTTCTCATTCCTTTGTTTCTCTGAAAGCCGTAGAAAGTTTGGGTTTGATAGCTTCTAGGCTAGAGTGTCCTCTCTGGGTCAGTGGGCCTAAGTGTGATCCACTTGTGGCAAAGTCAGTTTGTCATTTCAGTCCACTTATAGTTGAGGATAGGTGCCTTCCAGCCAACCTTGTGGTTCTATATTTAATTGATTTTGACGTCATTCTAGGGATGGATTGCCTCTCTACTCATGGTGCTACCTTGGACTATAGAGACAAGGTAGTTAGGTTCAGAGAACAAGATGGATCGGAGGTCGTCTTTTGATGAGACAAGTTAGGTATGCCTAGAGTTTTGATATCTGCCCTGCAGGCTCATAGGTTGCTTCGGAAGGGTTGTCAGGGGTTTCTTGCTCATATCAGAGAGTTTAATGGTCAGGTTAGGGAACCAGTTCAGTGCCCGTGGTTTCTTGAAATTGAAGTAATGTCAGGAACCAGGCCCATCTCTATTCCTCCCTACAGGATGGCACCTACCGAGTTGAAAGAGCTAAAGGAACAGTTGCAAGAATTGGCAGATAAGGGTTTCATCCGACCTAGTACCTCACCTTGGGGTGCTCCGGTATTGTTTGTGAAAAAGAAGGATGGATCTCTAAGACTTTGTATTGACTACAGGCAGTTGAACAAAGTCACTACCAAGAATAAGTATCTGTTACCTAGGATTGATGATCTATTTGACCAGCTAGTAGGAGCCGATTATTTCTCCAAGATAGATTTGAGATCCGGCTACCATCAGTTGAGAATTAGAGAAGAAGATGTGCCTAAGACAGCTTTTAGAACTAGATATGGGCATTATGAGTTCCTAGTGATGTCGTTCGGGCTGATCAATGCCCCTGCAACATTTATGGATCTCATGAATAGAATTTTCAGATAGTTTCTAGATCACTTTATTATTATTTTCATTGACGATATCTTGGTGTATTCTAGAAATGCAAATGAGCATGCCCATCATTTAAAGAGAGTGTTGCAGACCTTGAGAGGATACGGTTTGTATGCCAAGTTCTCTATATGTGATTTTTGGTTGAAGAGTATCTCTTTCTTAGGGCATATAGTGTCAGAAAATGGAATCGAGGTGGACCCTAAGAAAGTAGAAGCTGTAACTAACTAGTCCAGACCTACTACAGTAATAGAGATTAAAAGCTTTTTGGGTTTGACAGGTTATTACATGAGATTCATTCAGGATTTCTCCAAAATAGCTGCTCCTATGACCAGGTTGACTTAGAAAATTATAAGTTTTTTCTGGTAAGATCAGTGTGAAAAAAGTTTTCAAGAGTTAAAGAGAAGATTGACGTCAGCACCAATGTTAACTCTACCTACAAGTAATGAGGATTTCACGATGTTTTGTAATGCATCCCGAGTGGGACTAGGTTGTGTGTTGATGCAGAATGAGAGGGTAATTGCTTATGCTTCTAGACAATTGGAGAAGCATGAGTTAAATTATCCGATACATGACTTAGAGATGGCAGTTGTTATCTTTGTACTCAAGATGTGGAGGCATTACTTGTATAGGGTGAAATGTGAGATCTTTACGGATCATAAGAGTTTGCAATACATCTTGAGTCGGAGAGAGTTAAACTTGAGGCAGAGGAGATGGGTAGAACTGCTTAGCGATTACGATTACAAAATTTAGTACCATCTGGGTAAAGTAAATATGATGGCAGATGTTCTTAGCCGAAAATCACTTGGCAGTTTATCCCACATCTCAGTAGGAGTGAGCATTCGGTCGGTTCAGTTCAAAACCGAATCGAACCAAATAAATCAAAAATTGAAATTTTAGTATTTATGAAAACTGAACCGAACTGATTTTGGTTAGAAACCGAATCGAATCGAATCAGTCTGATTCGATTCAATTCGGTTCGGTTTGAACGGTTTTAATTTTTAATAATTTTTTTATTTTTTACACTTTATTTTTAGTATTTTAAAATTTAATTAAAATATTTTAATCTTAATATAATTTAATTTCTCTATATTATTGAAAATAACATATTATAATTGGTTCGGTTCAGTTTTTTTGATTTTTTCTGATCAAAATCTAACCGAACCAAAATAATCAAAATTTCTGAAATTAAAAATCGAACCAAACTAAAATTTCAAATTAATTCGGTTCGGTCGGTTTTTTCGGTTTGAACCGAATACTGCTCACCTCTTCATCTCAGTGGAAAGAAGACCAGTGGTAAAAGAGTTTTACAGGCTTGTTAACGAAGGCTTGCAGCTAGATTTTTCTGGTACAGGTGCGCTAGTAGCACAGATGAAAGTGACACCTGTGTTTTTGGAACAAGTGGCACAGAAATAGCACGAGGACCCTGAGTTGGTAAAAATAGCAGGAGCTGTTCAAAAAGGTAAGAATGGTGATTTTAGGTTTGACAATAGAGGGATTCTCCATTACGGAAACATATTGTGTGTACCAGATGACATAAGCTTGAAAGGAGACATTATGAGAGAGGCTCATAATGCCAGGTACAGTGTTCACCCTGGAGCTACCAAGATATATCAGGATCTGAAGAAAGTGTATTGATGGCCATCTATGAAGAGGGAAGTGGCTTAGTTTGTGTCCGCTTGTGAGGTATGTTAGAGGATAAATTTGGAATATCAGAAGTCAGCTAGAATGCTCAACCCACTACTGACTCCAGAGTGAAAATGGAAAAGCGTGACAATGGATTTTGTAGTGGGGTTACCAGCAGTCCAACAAACATGACTCTATATGGGTAATAGTGGACAGATTGAACAAATATGCTCACTTTATTCCTTTCAGGAGCGGTTACTCTGTGAATAAGTTGGCACAGATCTACGTGGAAGATATCATCAGGCTGCATAGGACTCCAGTTTCTATAGTGTCAAATAGGGGACCCCAGTTTACCTTCAAGTTTTGGTGGAGTCTGCAAAATACCATGAGCACGAGGCTAGACTTTAGTACTGCTTTCCACCCACAGACTGATGGACAGTTGGAAAAGACCATCTAAACTATAGAGGACATGTTAATGATGTATGTGCTAGACTTTAATGGTTCTTGGAGATAACATCTACCATTAGTGGAGTTTGCCTACAATAACAGTTACCATGCTAGCATTGGGATGGCTCCTTATGAAGATTTATATGGGAGAAAGTGCAGGTCACCTGTCTGCCGGGAAGAAGTAGGAGAAAGGGCTTTAGCAGGCCGGAATTGGTAGAGATCACCAACAGGGTAGTGCCCCATCATCAGAGAAAGAATTAGAATAGTTGTGAGTAGGCAGAAGAGCTAGCAGACATCCACAGAAAGCAAGTTGTCTTTCAGGAGGAAGATATGGTATTGCTTAAGGTGTCTCCTATGAAGGGGGTGATTCATTTTGGAAAGAAAGGTAAACTAGCTCTAAGGTACATCGGGCCCTTCAAAATCTGTAATACCTAGCTAGACTTCGGTGTCGGAATTCCAACCTTCTGACGGAATCTCCGTTGGAATTCAGAATTCTCGAATGCCGGGACCTCTAGAAGGGTAAAATATGTTTTTACAAAATGTTTTTTATGGTTTTAATGCTAAGTTTTTGAATTAAAATATTTTAAAAATGAAAAAAAAATGTTTTTGAGGGATAAGCCTAGGTTCGGCCGCCGAACATGGTACAACCGCCGAACCTCATGTTTGGCCCCCGAAGGTGGTTTGGCCAGCCACCTATAAGAGGCCCCCAGTCTAAAAACGGGCGAGTTTTTCTCTCAATTTTCGGGCAAGGGTGAGTTCTTGCCCTCCCTTTGTTGATTTTATGATTTTCTTTCAAATCCTTCAGTGTTTTCACGAGCTTTCTCTTGTTTTTGAAGATCTAAGCTTAAACCCGAGTTTTGAAGCCTTGGAGACCGTTTGACTCATCTCCACGTTGGGGTTGCTGTCACTCCTAGATCTCCAAGAGGTAAGCCTAGATCCTTGCCTCTCTTATGTTTTGAATTAAGTTTTATGAAGGATTAAGGGGTAAAGATGCATGTTGCGGTTAGATCTAGAGCAATAGGATTTGAGTTGGGTCTTTGATGAATGTATGCTCCCTCTTATGTTTTGTTGTTGTTTGTTGGGGCTTAAGTTAGTTTTATGCCCCTTATGCATGTTGTGGGAAGTTGGGTGTGAGGATTTGAGAGTTTTGGGGCTGAAATGCTTAGGGCAGAATCGGGTTCTGCCATTCTGGAGAACCCAGATTCGGCCGCCGAACTTGCCTGTGGAGGCAATCTTTGGCCGCCTAACCTGCCCCGAAAAGAATGGACTTTCGGATCTGTAAGGGAGTTTCGGCTGCCGAACCTGCCCCCGAAGGTTGGTGACTTTCGGATTTGTGGAGACCTTCGGCCGCCGAACCTGCCCCCGAAAGTGCCTGACTTTCGGATCTGTAGGGACCTTCGGCCGCCGAACCTGTCGCCGAAAGTCCCCTGTCCAGCCTTCCTTTGCTTGTTTCTTATACATGTTTTATGATGTTTTAGGGGGTTTTTAGGGAGTTGTTTAGAGTCTTGATAGAGTTATGTTTGGTCCTTCACTTGAGTCCACCTGTGTAGGATCAGACTCGAGAGACCGTAGAGGCCAGCAGTGAGTCAGCTGCTTCAGTGTCAGTCAAGCGTCAGTGAGAGGTGAGTAGAACTAAACTAATTTATTGTTTTAAAGTAATCAAACTTTTTAGCATGTTCATGCATCACTAATACTATGTTATGTAATAGGTTGTTTGCATTAGAATTCACGAATATGATGCATTGCATAATTTACTGTTGTTGTGGATGGATGTTGGATGACCCACTAGTCCTCGATATGATATGATACGATACGATACGATATGATATGATATAGAAGTCCAGGGCTTGCCCATTCTACGCCCCTGGCATGATGTAAGGGAAAGACCAGGGCTTGCCCATTCTACGCCCCTGGCACAGTTGGACATGTTATGTTATGTTTAAGAGGAAGTCCTGAGGAGCTCCGTTGAGGGCCGGGCATTATTTGGATATGTAGAGGGTTACTGGTGACAAGTCCATCCTTGATGTATATTGTTTGTGATGTGATGCATTTCATGCGAGCATATATTTAATTAAACTGTTTTTATGGTTCTGCTCACTAGACTCTTGTAGCTTATCCCTTTCCCCTAACCCCAGGTTTGCAGGGTGATAGAACATATTTTAGTCCTTTTTATCTTGATATTATTGATGATTATTTATATGATTTTTGCTTAATTTAGTACTTTTGATATTATTTTGCAGAAAACGGTGTAAAAGGACATTTTGGAGAAAATTCCCCTAAAACTGCCTTAATTGGAGCAAAGGAGAGCAAGTCTGCCAAGTTGAATTCAAGTGAAGCTAAATAAGGAAAGTGGCAAAGAAGGAAAGAACATTCAGCCAAAGTAATTTGAAATTCAAATTTCAAATCTCCAAGTAACATTTTCCTTATTCAAGAAGCCAAGTCTCAAGTTGCCACATATGAAGAGCCAAATAAGGAAAGTATTTTGAAATTCAAATCTTCAAGATTCATATTCAAATTTGAATTTCAAAATCCAGCTTGTCAAGGAAGCCAAATCCAAAGATCACATGCTTGCCACCACATGCCTTGCACATTCAAAATTCAAATAGCAAAGGAGGCTCCACCTTCCTTATTAGTGCATGGGCGGCAAGGAGAGTGTGAAGGAAAGTCTTGGGCACCTTGGGCAGCATCTTGAAGACACTTGGGCAGCAAACAAAGACCAAAAGACCCATTCTTGCACAAGGCACACATGCTCCACGTTTTTCCCTTCTCACATGTGCATGGATGGCACATCTTGGACCAAGGGCATTTTGGGCAGCCTCTAAAAGACTCATGGACAGCCAAGAAATCCTAGGCCAGCATCTTGAAACATATTTAAACACCTCTAGAGGCCAGCCGACCAGCAAGCAAGAAGAGGACAGCAACTCCTCCCCCATCCGGCCAAGCAAGGCGCACCCCATCTCCATCTTCGGTTCTTCATCTCCCTTTGTGTTCTCCTTTTATTTTCTATTTTGTTTCAGCCATGAGTGGCTGAAACCTTTTATTCTAGTTGAAGATTGGTTGAAACTAAGGTTGTTTTATGGATTGTGAGATCTGAACATAAACTATTTGTCTTTGATTTGTTCAATATACATACAATTTGGTGCTTGAATCTATGATTGCATTGTTGCTTTGATCAAATTGGCCACTTGATTCTTGATTGCAAGGTAATTGATTGTTAGTTGGGATAATTTTTAGTCCGTAATTGCTGGAATTATTCTAACATAAGAACACTTGGTGTAATAACTAAGGAATTGTATGATCTAGCAACATCTCCATGCGTTTGGGTAGCTAGGATTGGATCTCTCTATTTCTTCATGCAATTGACAATTGTTTTGATGCCTAAAGCTCAAGGACGTTCCTTGGCAATTTGTTAATTTGTAATTGATTAGAAGACGTTCCCTAATTGATTTAATCATAAGGAGAGACATGGTGGTGAGAAGCATTTTCCATCTCCATAACTAATCTATTGAATCAATCAAGAGAACATAAGTTTCAATGATCAATCCAAACAACCAAAGTGGATCCATCTCTTCAACTAGACCTTTCTCATATTGAATTTCTCTTTTATTTTAATTACTTGCTCATTTAATTGCTTTCAGTAGTTTGCTAATTAAATCAATCTCAAAACCCCCCTTTTTACTTTTATTGCACTTTACTTTTGTTTCGCTTTCAGTTACTTGCTTTCAGTTTCTCATTCAGTTTAATCTCTTGGTCTTGTTGAGAAAAATAGATAAGTTTTCAATTCTCTGTGGATTTGATCCTTTACCACTATCTACAGTTGTAAAATTGTTGATAACCGGAAAGGTTATTTTTGACCGGCTTCGACAACCGCGAGTCAAAAATTGGCGCCGTTGCCGAGAAATTGTTCTAACTTGTTTATTTTTCTTTCATGACCAGATCTGAACGTAGGGACACTCTGCCTTACGATCCAGAAATTGAACGCACAATCAGGAGACTCGGAAAGCAAGCCACTGCGCCTGAACCTTCCCTTCTCCAGCTGCCGAACTTCGCACCAATGGCTAAACCTAATGCACAAGCTGCTGCCCATAATGGACATGCTGTCCAAGACCAAATAATTCAAGAAAATCCAGCCATTAGAGCTCCAATGCCAAGAGAAAGAACCATGAGAGAATTGGCAACACCTGTAGGCGATCAAGCACCACTTTGCATCACCTATCCACCTCTGACAGTTCCCTTTGAACTGAAAACAGGTTTGATCCATCTTCTTCCTAAATTTAGAGGTTTGCAAAATGAAAATCCACACAAGCACTTGAAAGAGTTCAATATTGTCTGTTCATTTATGAGACCTCAAGGTATTTCTGAAGATCATGTTAAGTTAAGAGCTTTTCCTTTTTTATTAGATGACTATGCTAAGGAAATCGTTATTTTATTTGCCACCTGGATCTATCACTTTTTGGGATGATGTGGTTATAACTTTTCTGAACAAATATTTCCCAACATCTAAAGCCATTGGCATAATAAGAGAAATCACTAGCATAAGACAGAAACGAACTGAGGATTTATATGATTATTGGGAAAGGTTTGAAAGGCTGTGTACAGGTTGTCCACAACATGATATGTCAGATAAATCCCTTATAGAGTTCTTCTATGGAGGATTACTCTCATCGAAAAGAAAGTTCATTGATGTAGCTTGTGGAGGATCCATTGCAGATAAGACACCTAGAGAGATGAGAGAGTTGATCTCAACACTTGCAGCCTCATCTAGGCAATATGGAGAAGAAAAGCAACTGCAGAGAGGAGTCAACGAGGTAAGTTCACCTTCTATTTCTGAACTGACATCTGTTATGAAAGATTTTGCCATAGGACTGGTTCAACAGATTCAAGCAGCCCAGCCGCCTAGGCCATGTGGTATTTGTGCATATGTAGGACATCCAACTGATCAATGTCCTACTCTTCAAGAAGACAACCAGCAAGCTAATGCCATTGGAGGATATAACAACCAGCCTAGACAAGATCCATATTTAAACACATACAACCCAGACTGAAGAGACCATCCCAATTTCAGCTACGGAAGGGCCAACAATAATCAGAACTATCAGAACTAATACAGGAATCAGGCCCAACCAGCACCTTCAAATCCCAATCAGCACCTTGAAAGAATGATAGAGACACTTGCAAACTCTGTGCAAACTCTCCAACAGGTGGGACAGCTAATGAGCAAATCTGAATCCCAAGGTAAACTTCCTTCCCAAACTGAAACTAACCCCGGACAGAATGTGAGTGCCATTACCTTGAGAAGTGGGAAAGAACTTCAAGATACCAGATTCGAGGAAGAGAAGCAAGTTGCACAAGAGCCTGCGCAATCTGAGACCACCCCTGCGCAAATTGAAACAACTCCTGCGCAACACTCATCTGAGCCAGCCAGCCGAGCCCCATCTGAAGCCATTCCTGCACAAAAGACTGATCAAAAGGTACATTTTCAGATTTCACCTCCTTTTCCAAAGAGATTTGAAAGAACACAAAAAGAAAAGGAAGAAAAGGAGATCCTTGAGACTTTCAGAAAGGTGGAAATCAACATACCTCTGCTAGATGCTGTCAAGCAGATTCCCAGGTACGCAAAATTTTTGAAAGAATTGTGTACCAATAGAAGAAAGCTTGCTGAGAAAGAGAAAGTAAGTGTAGGTGAAGTTGTTACTGCTATTATTAAAAGAGAGCTTCCTACTAAATGCAAAGACAAATGTATGTTTGCTATTTCTTGCAAGATTGGGAATGTTGGAATTAAGAAAGCTATGTGTGATCTTGGTGCATCCATAAATGTTATGCCTCTTTCCATCTATAAATCTCTGAATACATGTGCACTGAAAGACATAAGAGTTGTGATATAATTAGCTGATAGATCTGTAGTATATCCCATAGATGTTCTAGAAGATGTGTTAGTTCAAGTAGATGAACTTGTCTTTCCTGCAGATTTTTATGTGATTGATACTAAGGAAGATAGTTGCAATGCTAGTTCTGACATCCTTCTTGGACGTCCTTTCTTGAGTACTGCTAGAACTAAGATTGATGTGCATGATGGTACTTTGACTATGGAGTTTGAAGGGGAAGTCATTAAATATAATGTCTATGATGCTATGAAATATCCACATGATATGTCCCCTGTTTATGATCTTGATATTATTGACTGCTTAAGCCAGGAAATATTTGATGAGAATCAAGATTGTATTCTGAATGATGATCTTTGCAGGAATGAGAGCTAGAAAGAGCCAAAACTGAAAGAGACTGTCTGTAGCGTCCAACAGGTAAATTGCAATCAAGCGCAGGATGAAGGAAACTCTGTTGCACCACTTCAGAAAGGACTTGTGCAAACTGAAGCCTTGACCTTTCGGCCGTCGAACTCCACCATCTTTCGGCCGTCGAACCTTTCATCTCAGCCCCCAGCGCAGACTGAAGCCTTGACCTTTTAGCCACCGGACTCCACCACATTTCGGCCGTCGAACTCCACCATTTTTCGGCCGCCGAATCTTTTACCTCAGCTTGCATCGGAGACTGAAACCATCTGCAGCGTAGCTCTTCATCCTCCAGCCCAGGCGAGCTCTTCCAGCCCACCTTTGCAGTCAGATCTTGCACAAGGTACGACTGAAAAGAGTCCAACACAGAACACCAGTCAGAAAGCACCAGAATCAGATTTGAAACCTCTTCCAGGCCATCTAAAATACATGTACTTGGGAGCTGACAAGACACTACCAGTAATAGTGTCCAATGAGTTGAGCCAACATGAAGAAGCAGGCCTCCTGAAAGTACTGAAAAAGCACAAGGGTGCCATAGGATGGACCATAGATGACATAAAAGGTATTTCTCCTTCCACATGCATGCATAGAATACACATGGAGGATGAATGCAAGCCAGTCAGAGATGCTCAAAGAAGACTGAATCCTCCTATGATGGAAGTGGTGAAGAAGGAGATAGTCAAGCTCCTAGACGCAGGTATTATCTATCCTCTCTCTGATAGCAAATGGGTAAGTCCTGTGCATGTAGTTCCAAAGAAAACTGGAATTACCATTGTTTCAAATGCTGAAGGGTAACTTGTCCCCACTAGAGTTCAGAATGGGTGGAGAGTATGCATGGATTATAGGAAGCTCAATGCTGCAACAAGGAAGGACCACTTCCCTCTACCATTCATTGATCAAATGCTAGAAAGGCTTGCAGGTAAGTCCCATTACTGTTGTCTTGATGGATATTCAGGTTTTTATCATATTCCAGTTGCTCCAGAGGACTAAGAAAAGACCACCTTCACTTGTCCTTTTGGCACTTTTGCCTTTAGAAAGAATGCCATTTGGACTATGCAATGCACCTACCACCTTTCAGCGATGCATGATGAGCATATTCTCTGACTATGTGGGTAAGACAATCGAAGTGTTTATAGATGACTTTACAGTGCATAGCAACTCTTTTGAAGAATGCCTTGCCAACTTGGAAAAGATCCTACAAAGATGCCTTGAATCTAACCTTGTACTTAATTATGAAAAATGTCATTTTATGGTTAATCAAGGTATGGTTTTAGGTCATGTTGTTTCAGCCAAGGGAATTGAAGTGGACAAAGCTAAGGTGGATACCATTAAAAATCTGCCTTATCCCACAAATGTTAGAGAAATTCGGTCATTCCTTGGCCATGCAGGGTTCTATAGAAGATTCATCAAAGATTTCTATAAAATTACATTGCCATTATGCAAATTGCTCCAACAGGATGTAACATTTGATTTTGATGCAGATTGCAAAAAGGCATTTGATCTAATTAAAGAATTGCTTGTGACTGCCCCAATTATCCAAGCATCTGACTGGAACCTGCCTTTTGAAATCATGTGTGATGCAAGCAACCATGCTGTAGGAGCAGTCTTGGGGCAACGTGTGGGAAACTCACCCCACGTCATTCACTATGCCTCCCGCACATTGGATGCTACACAAAGCAACTACACAACAACAGAAAAGGAGCTCTTAGCTGTTGTATTTGCTTTAGAGAAATTCAGACCATATCTCTTGGGAACCAAAGTCATTGTTTATTCTGACCATGTAGCTTTGCGATATCTGATCAAGAAAAAGGAAGCAAAACCGAGACTCATTCGGTGGATTCTATTGTTATAAGAATTTGATCTGGAGATAAGAGACAAGAAAGGGAAAGGAAACCTTGTGGCTGACCACCTCAGCCGACTTCCCTCTAGCTCTGCGCCATGTCCAGTCAAAGAAGAGTTCCCAGACGAACATCTGTTCGTCGCTCATTCAGCCTAAGTGATCATGCCATGCACACCACACCCCAGGGGAGTACTCAGTTTCCTTTGTTCTCTTATTTTTCTTATACATTGAGGACAATGCATGATTTAGATGTGGGGGTGCATATCTCTTTCTTCTTCTCCCTTCTCTCTTCTTCTTTTTCTTTTAATATTGCGCAAACTGGTCTTCTTCTTCTCTTTCAGTTTGCGTTTAACTTGCATTTTCCCTTCCTTTTAGTTTCATTTTTGCGTTAGACTAGTTCTGAATAGCCACAGTTGAATTTTTTTTTTTTTTAATTTATGCTTTCAATAACACACACACAACCACAACCTTCTTATTCTTTTTGATTTGCTCTACTAAAACTGATGAACTATGTTAGATGAGCTTTTCTTTCCATGACCCCATTGATGTGATGACTCTTTAAACTTATGTTGAATTAATTGCAGTGAGTTATATTCATGTATGAGAATTGCTTTTTGAATTGAATCTTTGAGCTTGCCATGGTAAAAAATGTATTGATGACACTCATTAGAGAGAATGAATTGAAATTTGTGTGAATGAACTTAACATGACTTGATTTAGCAATTGGTATTGATTTGCCCAAATCATTGAGAGAAAGAAAATTCAGCAAAGGCAAAGACCTCATAAGCACAAATTTAAAACTGTTCCAATGGTCAAAAGACTATGAACAGAGCTAGTAGCCACTTGGACAGGTGACCAACTAAGTAACTGGGGGTGGGTATCACCAATATGTATTTTCACGTCAAAAGGTTGGAGACTTTTTCAAGCAAGATCTAAGTGCAAAAGACTGAATAAAGTACTTCAAGGTAAGGGCAAGTCAATCTGAAAGCTAAAAAGAGTCTTATCTAACAAATAATATGTGCATGTATGATCTCTCTCTTGAGTAAAATAAATCCTAGTCATGGTAATTAAAGGGAAACAAGGAAAGAAGGTGAGTAATCTTCATGCATATATTCTTCACTGCAATGATTCAAAATAGGTGTCTAGAGTAAGAGCTTAAGTGGAAATAAGGATCAAGTAGCAAAGAAAGCTTATTTGACTATGTTTATTTGCTTGAGGACAAGCAAAAGGCTAGGTGTGGGGGTATTTGATAGAACATATTTTAGTCCTTTTTATCTTGATATTATTGATGATTATTTATATGATTTCTGCTTAATTTAGTGCTTTTGATATTATTTTGCAGAAAATGGTGTAAAAAGACATTTTGGAGAAAATCCCCCTAAAATTGCCTTAATTGGAGCAAAGGAGAGCAAGTCTGCCAAGTTGAATTCAAGTGAAGCTAAATAAGGAAAGTTCTAAATAAGGAAAGTGGCAAAGAAGGAAAGAACATTCAGCCAAAGCAATTTCAAATTCAAATTTCAAATCTCCAAGTAGCCTTTTCCTTATTCAGGAAGCCAAGTCTCAAGTTGCCACATATGAAGAGCCAAATAAAGAAAGTATTTTGAAATTCAAATCTTCAAGATTCATATTCAAATTTTGAATTTAAAAATCCAGCTTGTCAAGGAAGCCAAATCCAAAGATCACATGCTTGCCACCACATGCCTTGCACATTCAAAATTCAAATTGCAAAGGAGGCTCCACCTTCCTTATTAGTGCATGGGCGGCAAGGAGAGTGTGAAGGCAAGTCTTGGGCACCTTGGGTAGCATCTTGAAGACACTTGGGCAGCAAACAAAGACCAAAAGACCCATTCTTGCACAAGCCACACATGCTCCACGTTTTTCCCTTCTCACATGTGCATGGATGGCACATCTTAGACCAAGGGCATTTTGGGCAGCCTCTAAAAGACTCATGGACAGCCAAGAAACCCTAGGCCAGCATCTTGAAACATATTTAAACACCTCTAGAGGCCACCCGACTAGCAAGCAAGAAGAGGACAGCAACTCCTCCCCCATCCGGCCAAGCAAGGCGCACCCCATCTCCATCTTCGGTTCTTCATCTCCCTTTGTGTTCTCCTTTTATTTTCTATTTTGTTTCAGCCATGAGTGGCTGAAACCTTTTATTCTAGTTGAAAATTGGTTGAAACTAAGGTTGTTTTATGGATTGTGAGATCTGAACATAAACTATTTGTCTTTGATTTGTTCAATATATATACAATTTGGTGCTTGAATCTATGATTGCATTGTTGTTTTGATCAAATTGGCCACTTGATTCTTGATTGCAAGGTAATTGATTGTTAGTTGGGATAATTTTTAGTCCGTAATTGCTGAAATTATTCTAACATAAGAACACTTGGTGTAATAACTAAGGAATAGTATGATCTAGCAACATCTCCATGCGTTTGGGTAGCTAGGATTGGATCTCTCTATTTCTTCATGCAATTGACAATTGTTTTGATGCCTAAGGCCCAAGGACGTTCCTTGGCAATTTGTTAATTAGTAATTGATTAGAGGACGTTCCCTAATTGATTTAATCATAAGGAGAGACATGGTGGTGAGAAGCGTTTTCCATCTCCATAACTAATCTATTGAATCAATCAAGAGAACATAAGTTTCAATGATCAATCCAAACAACCAAAGTGGATCCATCTCTTCAACTAGACATTTCTCATATTGAATTTCTCTTTTATTTTAATTACTTGCTCATTTAATTGCTTTCAGTAGTTTGCTAATTAAATCAATCTCAAAACCCCCCTTTTTACTTTTATTGCACTTTACTTTTGTTCCGCTTTCAGTTACTTGCTTTCAGTTTAATTTCTTGGTCTTGTTGAGAAAAATAGATAAGTTTTCAATTCTCTGTGGATTCGATCCTTTACCACTATCTACAGTTGTAAAATTGTTGATAACCAGAAAGGTTATTTTTGACCGGCTTCGACAACCGCGAGTCACAGGGTCAAGATTAGCTCGGGAAGTCGGCTTGAGGCGGGTATAGTTTATGTAATAGATAGTAATGGACATGAAATTTTTAATGGAATAGATTTGTGCTTTGCCCTAGTTTATGTTGTTAATCCCAGTGAATGTTTTTATGTAAAAGTTTTTATAATGAGTTATGTTGAACCAAGCTTGATGTATGTGATGTTGACCATACTAGAGCATTTGATGAGGGCTCTAGTGTGGGTTTTATGTATACAGTTTATGTTGAATGCACAAGTCGAGCTTGGTATATGGAAAAGTATAAAAAAATTTTTAATGAAAATATATGTTCATGTATGGGATTTTATCAGGTACACAGGATGCATAGTAGGCTTGCTACGGGTTCCGGCGACCTTAAGTCGACCTGAATCCTAACTCCGATAGTGGTCCGGTTTTCGGGTCGTTACAAAGTGGTATCAGAGCTCTAGGTTCATATGGTCGGACCTAGGGTGTTGGGCTCATAGATGTTATAGGAGGACAAGCACAATAGGAAAAATCATGTCCACTAGGATAGGATGTAGAGTCCTGTCTTGATGATGATGTGTAATGCCACGATAATATGCATGTGCATTAATGATATGTTATTACATGATGTGGGTTCATGTGTATCCGTATGAACCATATGATGCTGATGTTTATGTGTTGTATGTCGTTTTTCAGAAAATAGAATGCGAGGCACTCGTCGATGTGTACGATTGATTGGAGTTCCACTTGAGAATGAGGGCATGGATGCCCTACCACCTGCTCTGCCAAGAGCAAGGTCAAGTAGAACCAGCAGAGGTGAAACATCAAGGCACCCTAGAAGGTCTTTTCATGTAAACAGGAGAAGAACCGATCCGGGAAGGATGTCGGCAGATGTGAGGGGAGCAGAGGAAGATGATCAGAGGAAGGATGGCAGTTTAGGTGTGAGCATGTCAGAGGAAGGTATGGGAGAATCTCAACGAGGTGCTTAGGCCTCAAGTTTTGCTTATCCACCCCAATACCAACCCTATCCACAGGGATCGGGATATCCGATGGGAGGCACATCGGATTTCTCAAGTTATAACCCATATCCCTCATACATGCCCTACCCTCCATTTTATCCTCCATATCCACCTTATCCCATGTTCTCACCCCCACCTTTCTATCAAAATCCAACCAACCCTAACCCTAGAAATGTTGCACCACCTCCTCCTCCCCCAGTAGAATCAAGGGTTCCTGAAACCCAATCATTTAGACCCAACCCATCTGATGGGAGCAAAGTGAAGATGACCGACTATCTGAAGTTGGATGCTCCTAAGTTTAAAACAGGTGATGATCCGTTTGAGTATCTCAAGACGGTGAAGATGATAATTGATGAGTTGGGAGCTAGTGACAGTAGAGCCATTCAGATGGCGAGGTTCACTCTAAAATGCAAGAAAGCTAAGGAATGGTTTAAAAATTATGTGGACCCGAGACTGGATAGCTTATCCTGGGAGCAGTTTGCTAATGAGTTTGCATGATGGGCTTTTCCTGACAGTTCAAGGGAGCTGAAAGTGATTGAGTTTGAGCAGCTGAGACAAACTGAAGACATGAGTGTAGATGAGTACACAGACAAATTCCTGGAGTTGCTTCAGTTTGTGGGACATGCATATGATACGGATCAGAAGAAAGCCCGGAGGTATACCATGAGGCTCCACTCAAGGTATTCCTTCCTGATCCTAGCAATAGAGAGGGAGAGCTTCCACACCACAGTGGATTCAGCTAGAAAGATGGAGGCTAGTGCCATCATTCAGGGAACGGTAAAGCAGCAGGTGGCACAGTCCTTGGGTTCCAAAACCCCAAGATCAGGGAATATCGACCTCTCCTCTCTGAATGCAGCTGCCTCAGAAGGCAAAAGGTGGAATAGATCCACTAAGAAGCCAAAGAAGAACAAGTTCTGGAACAGGTTAAAGTCTGGTCTAGGAATGGGTGGTGGTTCGAGCTCTAGTTCGAATAGCTCCGGATGTATGAGGTGCGGTAAGCCGCACAAGGGAGTTTGTCGGTTGGGGACTACAGCATGTTTCAGATGTGGACAGGAGGGGCACATGGCACGTGAGTGTCCCAATGCAGCCAAGATAGCACAATCCCAGCAGACAGCTTCTAGCAGTGTAGCTCAGCCAGCAGCTCCAACCATGTCTCAGGGCAAAGGTCGAGGGAGAGGGACAGCCTCTTCTTCAGCAGGTTCCCGAGGGGAAGGTCCATCAGCTCCAGCACAAATCTTCACCATGACACAGTAGGAGGCTAACACGTCAAACACCATGGTGTCAGGTAATCTCATCGTTGGTGTAACGACCCCAAAATGGACCGTCACCGGCGCTAGGATTCAGGTCGGCTTAAGGCCGCCAGAACCCGTAGCAAGCCTGCTATACTCTCTGTGTACCTGTAAAACTCATACATGATCATATATTTTCTGTGAAAATAAAAACTCTTTGCTGCACCAAGGCTTAACCTGTGCATGCACTATCTCTGTACTCTATACCCCTGACTAGAGCTTGCTCTAGATGGGTTAACTCATACCTGTTAAGCCTGGTTATAAAACATATATACATATACAGATCATGTATGTAACAAAAGCTTTACAACACAATACAACTAAGTCAAGCACAACTCTAACGTTATACACAACTATAACATCTCTTTACAATTTACATGTCCACTCTATACTATTACAAGCTCTTTTACTCTTTCTGTACTCTGCTGAACTGTCCCTGTACACTGACCACTGACCACTGAACCTGCAAAACTGGGGTTAAGGGAGTGGGATGAGCTCTATAGCCCAGTGAGTAGAACAGTAAAACATCTCAGGAAAACATGCTCTCATGGAATGCGTCATAACACAAACAAACCACATCAAGAGTAAACCTGTCACCACATAGTCCCAGTAACTCTGTGCCAGGGCGTAGAATCGAGCACCTGGTCTTCCTGTCATATATGTATATGTGTATATAACACCTCTGTACTTACCATGGCCAGGGCGTAGTCAAAGGCTCCTGGTCTTTACTATACCTGCCAGGGCGTAGTCAAAGGCTCCTGGTCTTTACTATACCTGCCAGGGCGTAGTCAAAGGCTCCTGGACTTCCTGTCTGAGACTATTGGATCATTCAGCATTCACCCACATCAATAAATAACTATGCAATGCAACATATTCGTGGATACTAATGCAATCAACCTATGGCATAAGCATGATGCATGAGATATGCTAAAACATTCCATTAGTCAATTAAAAGAGTTAAATTTAGTTCCACTCACCTCTGGCTATCTGGACTGACTGACTCTGCAGGCTCTGAAAATGCTGGGCAGTACTCACTACTGCTCTCTCTGGTTCCTCTGGTCTGTATAGGTACAGATAAACTCAAATGAGGGACCAAACTAACTGCTGACCAACTCTATTAAACTTCCCAAAACTCCCCTTAAACTCACTCTACACCTCATGCAAAACATGCAAAGGAAAGCTAGACAGAACACTTTCGGCGGCAGGTTCGGCGGCCGAAAGTCTTCTCCAGAGACGAAACTCAAGCACCTTCGGCGGCACCTTCGGCGGCCGAAGTCCCCAAACAGAGCCGAACATGCAAAGCTCGCGGGGGCAAGCTGTGGCAGCCTAAGCCACCATGCAAGAGGTTCGGCGGCCGAATGAACCTTTGGCTGCCGAACCTGAGTTCTTCCAGAACTCAGCCCGACGGCAAACCAAGCTCTTCCTTCCCTTCAACATCTCCAAACATGCATATATCAACTCTTCAACACTCATATACATAAGTATATGGTCACAGGGGTCCAAAACTATCTACTAACCCCAAACAACAAATCAAACATAACACATAAACATGTATACATCCATAAATCATCAAAACCACCATGACTAACCTAAGCATGCATCTCTTTCCTTAATCCCCATAAAACCTTCAGAAAACATATAACAAGATCAAAAGCATCACTTACCTCCTGTAATAAGAAGATAAACACCCTGAACAAAGGAAAATAGACCAACTCTCTTCAACCGCTCACACTCTCAAACACTTAGGTTTGTGTTTTATCAAAACCTTTCAAAACCTTAGAAAACACACACTACTCTTCTGCATGAGCAGCTAATACAGATGAGTCATGAGAGACGTGCAGGCCAAGAATCTGAGGCCAACATCTGTCAAAATACATGACTCAGCTGGCTGGCCACCTCAGCTTCGGCTACCCAATCGCATGCAAACCCATGCAACATTCGGGGGCCGAACTTGCACTGTGGAAGCCGAACCTGGAGCACTTTCGGCGGCCGAACTTACCTTCGGCGGCCGAACTTGGCTCCTCTGCCTTGGGTCATTTCAGCTCAAAACTTAATTACCACAGTAAAACACATCATAACCCTTAGTCAAACATAAAGCCTACCCTCCGCTAGAAGTCCGACACCCCGGATTCCACCGGACGACAGGAATTCTGATGCCGACTTCTAGCCGGGTATTACATTCTCCCCCCCTTAAAAACATTCGTCCTCGAATGATTCGAAAACAAATAACACAAAAATCGGAGGAAACTAACCTCAAAACAAATATGGATACTGCTGAAGCATCGACTCTCGCGTCTCCCAGGTGCACTCTTCTAGGTTATGGTGGTTCCATAGAACTTTCACCATCGGAATCTCTTTGTTCCTTAGCTGTCTGATCTGTGTGTCCAGAATCCGCACTGGCTGCTCTATATAGGTGAGATCTGTATGAATCTCCACCTCAGGCTCACTCAGAACCTGATTCGGATCTGACACAAACTGCCGTAGCATAGAAACATGAAAGACCGGGTGAATCCTCTCCATAGAAGCAGGCAAATCTAGCTTATACGACACATTTCCGATCCTCTGCAAAATCTCAAAGGGTCCAATGTACCGTGGAGCTAACTTACCTTTCTTCCCAAAACGAATCACTCCTTTCATTGGAGACACTTTCAGCAATACCATACTACCCTCCTGAAACTCTAACTGCTTTCTGCGAACGTCTGCATAACTTTTCTGTCTACTCTGCGCTGTCCTGATTCTATCTCTGATCACGGGCACTACTCGACTAGTAAGCTCTACTAACTCTGGCCCTGCAAGAGCCTTCTCTCCTATCTCTTCCCAACAAACAGGGGATCTGCACTTCCTCCCATACAAAGCTTCATAAGGAGCCATCCCAATGCTAGCATGATGGCTGTTATTGTAGGCAAACTCCACCAAAGGTAGATGCTGCCTCCAAGAACCGCCAAAGTCTAACACACACAGTCGAAGCATATCCTCTATGGTCTGGATGGTCCTCTCTGACTGTCCATCAGTCTGTGGGTGGAAAGCAGTGCTAAACTCTAATCTCGTGCCCATCGCACTCTGCAGACTTCGCCAAAATCTAGAAGTAAACTGAGGTCCTCTGTCTGAAACTATCGACACTGGAACACCATGTAATCTTACTATTTCATCCAGATAGACCTATGCCAACTTATCCACAGAATAGTTACTCCGTACTGGAAGAAAATGAGCAGATTTCGTGAGTCTGTCCACAATCACCCATATAGAGTCTATCCTGTTGGACGCTGCTGGTAAACCCACTACAAAATCCATGGCTATGTTCTCCCATTTCCACTCTGGAATCGGCAATGGGTTAAGCATTCCTACTGGTTTCTGATGCTCTAGTTTCACCCTCTGGCAAACCTCACAAGCTGTCACAAACTGCGCCACCTCTTTCTTCATGGCTGACCACCAATAGACCTTTTTCAGATCCTGATACATCTTGGTGGCTCCTGGGTGAACACTATACCGCGCATTATGAGCTTCCCTCATAATGTCTTCCTTCACACTGCCCCTATCTGGTACACAAAGTCGACGCCCATAACGAAGGATCCCTTTGCTATCAAATCGGAACTCTGCACTGTTGCCTGACTGAACAGTCCTGGCAATTTTCATCAACTCAGGGTCCTCATGCTGTCTCTGAGCTATCTGCTCCAGAAACACAGGTGTCACTCTCATCTGTGCTATCAACGCACCTGTACCAGACAAACTTCTGGTTCTTCTGAGTCAATTTGGTCATCGGAGCTGCTATCTTTGAGAAGTTCTGAACGAACCTCCTGTAGTAACCTGCCAGTCCCAGAAAGCTTTTAATCTCAGTCACTGTCGTGGGTCTGGGCCAGTTAGCTACAGCCTCTATCTTCTTGGGGTCTACCTCAATACCCTCTGCTGATACTACATGTCCCAAGAAGGAAATGCTCCTCAACCAAAACTCACACTTCGAGAACTTGGCATACAAACCATGCTCTCTCAGTGTCTGCAAAACTATCCTCAGATGCTGGGCATGCTCCTCTGCATCTCTGGAATACACTAAGATGTCATCAATAAAGACAATCACAAAGTGATCCAGATACTCGCTGAAAACTCTGTTCATGAGATCCATGAATGCTGCAGGGGCGTTAGTCAACCCGAACGGCATCACTAAGAACTCATAATGCCTATATCTGGTCCTGAAAGCTGTCATAGGCACATCTGCCTCTCTGACTCTCAACTGATGATACCCGGATCTCAGATCTATTTTCGAAAAACAACCTGCTCCAGCTAGCTGGTCAAAGAGATCATCAATCCGAGGTAGCGGATATCTATTCTTGATAGTGACCTTGTTCAACTGTCTGTAGTCGATACAAAGTCTGAGGGATCCATCCTTCTTTCTGACAAAGAGCACTGGAGCACCCCACGGTGAGGTACTAGGGCGGATGAAACCCTTATCTACCAAGTCCTGCAACTGTTCTTTCAACTCTTTTAACTCTGCTGGTGCCATCCTGTAGGGAGGAATAGAGATAGGTCTGGTACCTGGCAGCAATTCAATTTCAAACCCTATCTCCCTATCAGGTGGGAGTCCTGGTAAATCGTCTGGGAACACATCGAGAAACTCTCGAACTACTGGTACTGTGGTTGGTTCCCTAACCTGACTGTCTAGCTCTCTCACATGAGCTAGAAACCCCTGACAACCCCTCCTAAGCAAACGACGAGCCTGAAGGGCCGAAATCATACCTCTGGGTGTACCTCTCCTGTCTCCTCTGAAGACACACTCTGACCCATCCTGGTCTTTGAGACTCACTAACTTCTCTCTACAGTCCAAAGTAGCACTATATGTAGATAACCAATCCATCCCTAGAATGACATCAAAATCCGTCAAGGCTAGAACCACAAGGTCAGCTGGAAGGTATCTACCCTCTATAAACACTGGACTGAAACGACAGACTGACACTGCCACTGATGGGTCACATTTAGGTCCACTGACCCAGAGAGGATACTCTAACTCAGACCTGATCAAACCCAATCTCTCTATGGCCCTCGAAGCAATAAAGGAATGAGAAGCACCGGGGTCCATCAAAGCATACACATCTGAACACCCAATGATGAGATTACCTGACACCACTGTGTTCGACATGTTCGCCTCCTCCTGTGTCACTGTGAAAATCCGTGCTGGGGCTACCGGATTTCCACCTCGGGAACCTGCTGCTGAAGTAGAGGCTGCCCCTCTCCCTCTACCTCTGCCACTACTCTGAGGCATGACTGGAGCTACTGGCCGTACAACTGGCTGTACCACACTGCCTGAACTCATCTGCTGGGATGGTGCAAAAGTCACCTGAGGACAATCCCGAGCAATATGCCCTTCCTGTCCACATCTAAAACATGCTGTAGATCCCATCCGACAAGTCCCTACATGTGGTCTTCCGCATCTTCTGCAGACTGGAGCTGTGCCAGAGCTTGAGCCACTACCTATTCCCAGACCTGACTTCACTTTATTCCAGAACTTATTCTTTGTTCCTTTTGCTCTATCCCATCTCTTGCTGCCTGACGTGCCTGCACTGGGGGCCTTAGAACCCGAAGCCTGTGCCTTTGATTGTTTCTGAATATTGGCACTAGCTTCCATTTTCCTGGCCGCGTCCACTATGGTGTGGAAACTCTCCTTTTCTGCTGGAAGAATCAAGGAAGCATACCTGGGATGCAATCTCATAGTATATCTCCTTGCCTTCTTCTGATCAGTATCATAGGATTGACCCACATACTGAAGCAAATCCAGGAACTTATCTGTGAATTCATCAACACTCATCTCATCTGTCTGTCTCAACTGTTCGAACTCTATTACTTTCATCTCTCTGGAACTATCAGGAAAAGCCCACCCTGCAAACGTATTGGCGAACTCTCCCCATGACATGCTGTCCATTCTGGGTTCCACATAGTTCTTAAACCATTCTCTGGCTTTCTTGCATTTGAGTGTAAACCCTGCCATCTCAATGGCTCTACTATCATCAGCTCCCAACTCACTAGTTATCATCCTAACTGATCTGAGGTATTCAAATGGATCATCTCCCGTGTTGTATTTAGGAGCATCCAATTTCAAGTACTCTGTCATTTGCACTTTACCTCCAGATGAGCTAGGTTGATGTCTATCAACAGGGGCTACTGGTTCTGGTGGTGGTACTGGTTCATTTGGCTCTGGGTGTGCTGCACTTGGATGGGTAGGGGAAGATGGATACATAGGATATGGTGGATAGTAAGGAGGATAAGGCATATAAGGCATGTAAGAAGGATATGGCACAAAACTAGAGTACTCCGACATACCTCCCATCGGATACTCTGGATAGCCAAAACCTGAGGTCTGAGCACCTCCCTGTGACTCTCCCATACCTTCCTCAAAGCTGCCTATACCCATGCTGTCATCTCTAGACTGCTCAATCTCCATAGCTTCCCTCCTTTCCTCTGATCTTTCTCCCCTAACTGTTCCTCTTCTGCTCTCGTCGACAGACCTTCTAGGGTCTATTGACGTACCTTCCCTGCTAGATCTCTGAGACCTTGCCCTCGGCAATGCAGGAGGACGAGCAGCTGGTCTCTCATTCTCTGGTGGGACTCCAGTCAATCGAGCTGATCGACGAGTTCCTCTCATCTTTACTCTCTGGAAACACAACATATAACATAGCACTTTAGCACATAAACAACACAGAACACTAAGGCACATGCATAACTCATGGCATCAAACAGATAGGACGTAACACCCTATCCTAGTGGACATGCTTTCCTATTGTGCTTGACCACTCTCTCTATGAGCCCGACACTGTCTCTATAGGTCCGATCATGTGAACCTAGGGCTCTGATACCAATCTGTAACGACCCCAAAATGGACCGTCACCGGCGCTAGGATTCAGGTCGGCTTAAGGCCGCCAGAACCCGTAGCAAGCCTGCTATACTCTCTGTGTACCTGTAAAACTCATACATGATCATATATTTTCTGTGAAAATAAAAACTCTTTGCTGCACCAAGGCTTAACCTGTGCATGCACTATCTCTATACTCTGTACTCTGTACTCTGTACTCTATACCCCTGACTAGAGCTTGCTCTAGATGGGTTAACTCATACCTGTTAAGCCTGGTTATAAAACATATATACATATACAGATCATGTATGTAACAAAAGCTTTACAACACAATACAACTAAGTCAAGCACAACTCTAACGTTATACACAACTATAACATCTCTTTACAATTTACATGTCCACTCTATACTATTACAAGCTCTTTTACTCTTTCTGTACTCTGCTGAACTGTCCCTATACACTGACCACTGACCACTGAACCTGCAAAACTGGGGTTAAGGGAGTGGGATGAGCTCTATAGCCCAGTGAGTAGAACAGTAAAACATCTCAGGAAAACATGCTCTCATGGAATGCGTCATAACACAAACAAACCACATCAAGAGTAAACCTGTCACCACATAGTCCCAGTAACTCTGTGCCAGGGCGTAGAATCGAGCACCTGGTCTTCCTGTCATATATGTATATGTGTATATAACACCTCTGTACTTACCATGGCCAGGGCGTAGTCAAAGGCTCCTGGTCTTTACTATACCTGCCAGGGCGTAGTCAAAGGCTCCTGGTCTTTACTATACCTGCTAGGGCGTAGTCAAAGGCTCCTGGACTTCCTGTCTGAGACTATTGGATCATTCAGCATTCACCCACATCAATAAATAACTATGCAATGCAACATATTCGTGGATACTAATGCAATCAACCTATGGCATAAGCATGATGCATGAGATATGCTAAAACATTCCATTAGTCAATTAAAAGAGTTAAATTTAGTTCCACTCACCTCTGGCTATCTGGACTGACTGACTCTGCAGGCTCTGAAAATGCTGGGCAGTACTCACTACTGCTCTCTCTGGTTCCTCTGGTCTGTATAGGTACAGATAAACTCAAATGAGGGACCAAACTAACTGCTGACCAACTCTATTAAACTTCCCAAACCTCCCCTTAAACTCACTCTACACCTCATGCAAAACATGCAAAGGAAAGTTGGACAGAACACTTTCGGCGGCAGGTTCGGCGGCCGAAAGTCTTCTCCAGAGACGAAACTCAAGCACCTTCGGCGGCACCTTCGGCGGCCGAAGTCCCCAAACAGAGCCGAACATGCAAAGCTCGCGGGGGCAAGCTGTGGCAGCCTAAGCCACCATGCAAGAGGTTCGGCGGCCGAATGAACCTTCGGCTGCCGAACCTGAGTTCTTCCAGAACTCAGCTCGACGGCAAACCAAGCTCTTCCTTCCCTTCAACATCTCCAAACATGCATATATCAACTCTTCAACACTCATATACATAAGTATATGGTCACAGGGGTCCAAAACTATCTACTAACCCCAAACAACAAATCAAACATAACACATAAACATGTATACATCCAAAAATCATCAAAACCACCATGACTAACCTAAGCATGCATCTCTTTCCTTAATCCCCATAAAACCTTCAGAAAACATATAACAAGATCAAAAGCATCACTTACCTCCTGTAATAAGAAGATAAACACCCTGAACAAAGGAAAATAGACCAACTCTCTTCAACCGCTCACACTCTCAAACACTTAGGTTTGTGTTTTATCAAAACCTTTCAAAACCTTAGAAAACACACACTACTCTTCTGCATGAGCAGCTAATACAGATGAGTCATGAGAGACGTGCAGGCCAAGAATCTGAGGCCAACATCTGTCAAAATACATGACTCAGCTGGCTGGCCACCTCAGCTTCGGCTACCCAATCGCATGCAAACCCATGCAACATTCGGGGGCCGAACTTGCACTGTGGAAGCCGAACCTGGAGCACTTTCGGCGGCCGAACTTACCTTCGGCGGCCGAACTTGGCTCCTCTGCCTTGGGTCATTTCAGCTCAAAACTTAATTACCACAGTAAAACACATCATAACCCTTAGTCAAACATAAAGCCTACCCTCCGCTAGAAGTCCGACACCCCGGATTCCACCGGACGACAGGAATTCTGATGCCGACTTCTAGCCGGGTATTACAGTTGGATGTTCTGATGTGTATGCTCTTATGGACCCTGGTGCTTCTCATTCTTTTGTTGCTTCGAGAGCTGTGGAGAGGTTGGGTTTGATAACTTCTGGGTTGGAGTGTCCTCTTTGGGTTAGTGGGCCCAAGTGTGATCCATTTGTGCCAGAGTAAGTCTGCCGACACAGTCCAGTGTTTGTTGAGGGTAGATGCCTTCCAGCTGACCTTGTGGTTCTAGATTTGACCGATTTTGACGTCATTCTAGGGATGGATTGGTTTTCTACTCATGGTGCTACCTTGGATTGCAGAGACAAGGTAGTCAGGTTCAGAGATCAGGATGGATCAGAGGTAGTCTTCAGAGGGGACAGAGTAGGGATGCCTAGAGGTTTGATATAAGCCCTTCAGGCTCGTAGGTTGCTTAGGAGGGGTTGTCAGGGGTTTCTTGCTCATATCAGAGAGCTTAGCAGTCAGGTCAGGGAACCAGCTTCAGTGCCCATAGTCAGAGAATTCCTAGATGTTTTCCTAGACGAGCTGCCAGATTTACCACCTGCTAGGGAGATAGAGTTTGAAATTAAAGTGATGCCAGGAACTAGACCCATCTCTATTCCTCCCTACAGGATGGCACCTGCAGAGTTAAAGGAGTTGAAGGAACAGCTGCAAGAGTTGGTAGATAAGGGTTTCATCCGACCTAATACCTCACCTTGAGGTGCTCCAGTGTTGTTTGTAAAAAAGAAGGATGGATCCTTGAGACTTTGTATCGACTACAGACAGTTGAACAAGGTCACTATCAAGAACAAGTATCCGCTACCCAGGATTGATGATCTATTTGACCAGCTAGTAGGAGCCGGCTATTTCTCCAAGATAGATTTGAGATCCGGGTACTACCAGTTGAGGGTCAGAGAAGAGGATGTGCCAAAGACAGCTTTTAGGACCAGATATGGGCATTATGAGTTCCTAGTGATGTCGTTCGGGCTGACCAATGCCCCTGCAGCATTCATGGACCTCATGAAAAGAGTTTTTAGTTAGTTTCTAGATCACTTTGTTATTGTCTTCATTGATGATATCTTAGTGTATTCCAGGAATGCAGAGGAGCATGCCCATCATCTGAGGATAGTGTTGCAGACCTTGAGAGAACACGGCTTGTATGCCAAGTTCTCTAAGTGTGAATTCTGGTTAAGGAGCATTTCTTTCTTGGGGCATGTAGTGTCAGAAAAGGGAATTGAGGTAGATCCCAAGAAAGTAGAAGCTGTAGCTAACTGGCCTAGACCCACTACAGTGACAGAGATTAAAAGCTTTTTGGGTTTGGCAGGTTACTACAGGAGGTTCGTTCAGGACTTCTCTAGAATTGCAGCTCCTATGACCAGGCTGACAAAAAAGAATCAGAAGTTTGTTTGGTCAGAACAGTGTGAGGAAAGCTTTGAAGAGCTGAAGAGAAGGTTGACGTCAGCACCGGTGTTAGCTCTGCCTACGAGTAATGAAGACTTCACGGTATTTTGTGATGCATCCCGAGTGGGAATAGGTTGTGTGTTGATGCAGAATGAGAGGGTAAACGCTTATGCTTATAGGCAGCTAAAGAAGCACGAGTTGAATTACCCTACACATGATCTAGAGATGGCAGCCGTGATCTTTGCACTCAAGATGTGGAGGCATTACTTATATGGGGTAAAATGTGAGATCTTTACAGATCATAAAAGTTTGCAGTACATCTTAGTCAAAAAGAGTTAAATCTGAGATAGAGAAGATGGGTAGAACTGCTTAGTGACTATGATTGCAAGATCCAATATCATCCAGGGAAGGCAAATGTTGTAGCGGATGCCCTTAGCCGGAAATCACTTGGCAGTTTATCCCATATTACAGCAGAGAGAAGACCGATAGTGAAGGAATTTTACAAGCTCATCAGTGAAGGTTTACAGTTAGAGTTGTCTGGTATAGGTGCACTAGTGGCTCAGATGAGAGTGACACCTGTGTTTCTAGAACAAGTGGCGCAGAAACAACATGAGGACCCCGAGTTGGTGAAAATTGCCAGGACTGTTCAGTCAGGCAAGAATGAAGAGTTTAGATTCGACAACAAAGGGATCCTCCACTATGGGAACAGGTTATGTGTACCAGATGACACAAGTTTGAAGGAAGACATTATGAGAGAGGCTCATAATGCTAGGTATAGCGTTCACCCTGGAGCCACCAAAATGTATCAAGATTTGAAGAGAGTTTATTGGTGGCCAGCTATGAAGAAGGAAGTGGCGCAGTTTGTGTCCGCTTGCGAAATATGTCAGAGGGTGAAGCTAGAGCATCAGAAGCCAGCTAGGATGCTCAACCCACTACCGATTCAAGAGTGGAAATGGGAAAATAAAGCGATGGACTTTGTAGTGGGGTTACCAGCCACGTCCAACAGGCTAGACTCTATATGGATGATAGTGGATAGACTAACAAAATCTGCTCACTTTGTCCCTGTCAAGAGTGGCTACTGTGTGGACAAACTGGCATAGGTTTATGTGGAGGAGATCGTCAGGCTTTATGGGGCTCCAGTTTCAATTGTATCAGATAGGGAATTCCAGTTCACCTCTAGGTTTTAGCGGAGTCTGTAGAATGCTATGGGCACCAGGCTAGACTTTAGCACTGCCTTTCATCCACAGACTGACGGACAGTCAGAGAGGACCATCCAAACAATAGAAGACATATTAAGAATGTGTGTGCTAGATTTTGGCGGTTCTATGAGGCAGCATCTACCACTGGTGGAGTTTGCTTACAATAATAGCTATCATGCTAGCATAGGGATGACTCCTTATGAAGCTCTATACGGGAGGAAGTGCAGATCACCTGTTTGCTGGGAAGAAGTGGGAGAAATGGCTCTAGCAAGGCCGGAGTTAGTTGAGATCACCAGCAGGGTAGTGCCCATTATCAGAGAAAGAATCAGAATAGCAGTGAGCAGGCAAAAGAGTTATGCAGACGTCCGCAGGAAGCATTTTGTGTTCCAGGAAGGGGATAGGGTATTGCTTAAGGTGTCTCCTATGAAAGAGGTGATCCGTTTTGGGAAGAAAGGTAAACTAGCTCCAAGATACATCGGACCCTTTGAAATCCTGCAAAGGATTGGGAATATATCCTACAAGTTAGATTTACCTGCTTCAATGGAAAGAATCCATCTGATTTTCCATGTTTCCATGTTACAAAAGTTCGTGTCGGATCCGAGTAAAGTTCTTAATGAACTAGAGGTGGAGATCCTAGGAGATCTCACCTATGTTGAGCAGCCAGTGCGGATCGTAGACACACAAATCAGAAAGCTGAGGAACAAGGAAATCCCGATGGTGAAAGTCCTTTGGAATCACCACAATATGGAAGACTGCACCTGGGAGACCCAGGAATCCATGCTTAGGCAGTACCCGTACCTCTTTTAAAGTAAGTGTTTTAAGTTGTATGTGTTTTCTTGATGCTATGTGTGCTTGTATGTGTTTGAACATTCGGGGACGAATGTTCTTAAGGGGGGAAGAATGTAATACCCGGCTAGACTCCGGTGTCGGAATTCCAACCTTCCAACGGAATCTCCGTTGGAATCCGGAATTCTCAGATGCTGGGACCTCTAGAAGGGTAAAATATGTTTTTACAAAATGATTTTTATGGTTTTAATGCTAAGTTTTTGAATTAAAATTTTTTAAAAATGAAGAAAAATATTTTTGAGGGATAAGCCCAGGTTCGACCGCCGAACATAGTGCAGCCGTGGGAGCTCTTTCGGAGGTCTGGCCAGCCACCTATAAGAGGCCCTCAGTTTGAAAACGGGCGAGTTTTTCTCTCCATTTTTGGCCAAGGGTAAGTTCTTGCCCTCTCTTTACTGATTTTATGATTTTCTTTCAAATCTTTCAGTGTTTTCACGAGCTTTCTCTTGTTTTTGAAGATCTTGTTAGTGTATATGCCCTAAGCCATTATCTTGGATCTTTTTGTATGTCGTTTTGGTTATTAATAAAAGAGGTTTTTATCATTATTATTTCTTTGCATGTTACATAATAATGATTATCATCCCTGGTTACTTATTATTATGTTGATAATAATAAAATATAGCTAGTATGATTATTGATTGATAATCATGAGATGATTATGTATATGTTGATATAATTCAATAATCATAGATACTTGTTAGAGAACAAAGTATTTGATGGACCCGCACTGAGATCACTACATGGGTTATTGTCATAAGTGAATCTCAAAGTAGTTATGTCTTAATACTTTGACTTGAGATTGTCATAGTTTTCAACATGAGGACTATTATGTTTTGACATAACCAAACATTGTCTTTAATCGGACAATCATAAAGGTTATGATTGAGCATAATAGAAATTATGTAGAGGATAATGAACAATCAAGATAGGATTTGTCCCTCTCTCTGAGAGAGATATCTTTTGGGCCCCTCGATAAGTGAGACTGAGAAATGTACGGCCGTGCTCAAATGAATTGATAGTGTGATCAATATCATTTGAATTTATAAGTCTACTTAGAGATCGAGAAATCATAAGTTTGAACATTATAAGTTTGACATTGACCATGACTTATGTTCAAACTAGATATCGTGTGACAAAGGGATTAATACATATTCTATTTATTAGGCTCTATCGGACTATTGATCCTCATATTAGTTGTCATAAGTGAATCTCAAAGTAGTTATGTCTTAATACTTTGACTTGAGATTGTCATAGTTTCCAACATGAGGACTATTATGTTTTGACATAACCAAATATTGTCTTTAATCGGACAATCATAAAGGTTATGATTGAGCATAATAGAAATTATGTAGAGGATAATGAACAATCAAGATAGGATTTGTCCCTCTCTCTGAGAGAGATATCTTTTGGGCCCCTCGATAAGTGAGACTGAGAAATGCACGGCCGTGCTCAAATGAATTGATAGTGTGATCAATATCATTTGAATTTATCAGTCTACTTAGAGATCGAGAAATCATAAGTTTGAACATTATAAGTTTGACATTAACCATGACTTATGTTCAAACTAGATATCGTGTGACAAAGGGATTAATACATATTATATTTATTAGGCTCTATCAGACTATTGATTCTCATATTAGTTGGGTAGTGATAATGTCTTGCTAGAGGCCACTTATGACTTATGTGCCTTGTGGGACTGGGCCTTTTGCCAATTTATGTGAGCCTATTGGGTCACACACAAAAGAACGTTGTTGATGTGCTATGTCATATTAATGGGCTAAAAGCCCAAAGCCTATTAATATAATTAATAATAATAAAGTGTTATTATTATTAATCATTAATATAATTAATAATAATAATAAAGTGTTATTATTATTAATATTAATCATTAATATAATTAATAATAATAAAGTGTTATTATTATTAATCATTTATTATTATGAGATAATAATATTTAAAAGATCTGCAGTCTATCTGTAACTATTATAGATAAAGGACTCTATCACATAAGATATTTGAGTATCTGCGAGATTATGATAGTGGGATGAACACAACTCCTTTTAGGAAAAGGAGTTGTGGAAAAAACAAAAGACTGAAACATATAAATACTCCTTCTATGAATTGTGGGAGTGATGATGACAATTTTTGAGAAAACTCGGTCTAAAAGGCTGCAGATTATGGAGCACATAATCTATCTATCTTTAAGAGAGCTAGCACTCTAGAAGGATAGAAGACGTTCGTGTGGATACCATAGAGGGTGTTCGTTTGAAAAAGCAGCACAATCAGTCCAACATTGTATCTTCTCGACGAGATTAACAGGTTTGTCTCATATCCTTCTTGTGAATTAAACGAAGCACTCGGATTCTGGCAAAAGGAAATCAGAGAAATTTTATTTTTCCATTGTGCCTTTGGGTTGCAATAATATCGGGATTTCCCAACAGTGGTATCAAAGCCAACCTGTGTTTTTTGTTTAAGTTAATTATGCCATGATTGATGTTATATATGCGATATATGTTTATTAGAATGGCATGATAATTATGGATGAATGATTCGATCATTTAAATAATTTTAATTTTTGTTAGAAAAATTAATTTAATAAAAAAAGGAAAGATTTGAAGGTTTTTGAAATCTTCAAAATTAGGGTGATCTGTGGCGTGACTATAGGCGGCCATGTCCAGTGAGAGGATGAACCACGTGTCCCTCTCGCTGGTGACACCTCATTGCCGCTGCATGGTCATAAAACCCAGCAGACCAAATCGGCACCGAGAGCTCCATCACCGATGGTTGAGCCTGCTGGCAGCGATGGTGATCACATGGCTGTCGTGGGTGGGAGCTGGAGGCTTGTCGCGCCATAGAGAAGTCCGAGAAAGTCTCGGTTCGTGATCTCCTTGTGGGTCGATGGCCACCGTCGAGGTACGCAGCTGCCTTGCTCATGTGATGAGCGATGGCAGATGGTGAAGCTGCAGATGGCGTGACCACTATGCGCAGGCCCATCGCGTGTTGGTGGCGTCCCTCCGATGGCTGGACTGGTCGACGAGCAGCGGGCTGGTTGGTCGGCAATAACCAAAGACGGACATGGCGGCAATTGGCGATGGGCTGTGCTGATAATTGGAAGGCGGTCGGCTGTGGAGAATTGCTTAGATGCCCCTATTACCATTCTACTCCTGGAAATAAAATATATTAATAAGAAAATAAATTTTAAAAATTATTTTCTTTTAGTCTTTAAATAAGATTTAAATGACTATGTAAAATAATTTTATTATTTTGTCATATATTAGTATGAGATACTATGCATGATAGTCTATATATATGTATGCATATATGATAATATATGTATGCAAGACAAAATAATTAAAAATTAAAAGTTGAACCCTCACTCTAAAATTTTAAGTTTTAGTGCCACCCATATATTAAATACCTATCAAGACTAAGATCACCAAAATGCAGGTTTTACCAAAGCAAAGTGCTTAGGTTATCCTAGTAAGATAGGATGAGTAATAGTTACTCATTTATTTAATTTTGGTTAAGCTTAATTAGGCTATCAAAACGGTTTTGGGCCTAAGGCATTAGATGGGGTATAACATGCAATTTGACATATAATGTCAATACCTCATAATCTAAGAGTTACATTAGATGTAATTGGTAAGGAAGTTACCTACCTAAATAACTTAATTCTAAGCGTTATGCCAAAGCTGACTTAGAATTAGGTGAAATATGGATCTTAACCCACTAAAATATTATTATTTTTGAGGGTTATATTTTAGTGGGAGATTATTATCACCTCAATACTAATTTACTAAATTGATTATATTTGCATATTTTGTAGACAATTATGGCTGCTAATAACAATTCCACCTTATCATTGCGATCCAACCTTGAGAAGGATAAACTGAAAGATAATGGGCCTAAGGGACGAGGCAAGCCTAAATGGCAATCCAAGGCAAAAGTTCCTAAGGAAATAGTTCCTAAGGAAGGAATCTGCTTCCATTGCAAGGAACCAGGGCATTGGAAGAGAAATTACAAACTCTATTTGGATGAGTGTAAGAAGAAGAAGAGTAGTGAGACTACGACTTTGGGTATTTATGTTATAGATATTAATTTATCTATTTCTACTTCGTGGGTGTTGGATACCAGATGTGGTTCTCACATTTGTACAAATGTGCAGGGTCTCAAAAGGAGTAGAAAACTGAAAAGCGGCGATGTGGACCTATGTGTAGGCAATAGAGCAAGAGTTGTTGCCTTAGCTATAGGGACTTATGAACTTGTGTTGCCCAATGGGATTTTGTTAGTTTTGAACAATTGCTTTTATGTTCCTACTTTGAGTAGGAATATTATTTTAGTTTCTTTTTTGGACGATGAAGGTTTTTCATTTCTTATTAAGAATAAGAAATGCTCCATTTATAATAAAGATTTGCTTTATTGTAATGCAAATTCTTATGATGGCCTTTATGTCCTTAATCTAGATGATTCTAGAGACAATAATATCTATAACATAAATTCTAAGAAAACTAAGCCAAATGAGTTAAACCTAACATATTTATGGCACTGTGGTCTTAGCTATATAAATGAGAATCGCATATCTAAGCTCCATAAAGATGGTTTATTAGATTCATTTGATTTTAAATCATTTGAAAATTGTGAATCTTGTTTGCTTGGTAAGATGACAAAGGACCCTTTTATTGGACAAGGTCAAAGAGCTTCAGATTTATTGGGCTTAATACATAAAGATGTATGTGGTCGACTAAGCATTAGTGCCAGGGGAGGTTATCAGTACTTCATTACATTCACTGATGATTTCAGTAGGTATGGCTATGTCTACCTAATGAAACATAAGCATGAATCTTTTGAAATGTTTAGAACTTTTCAAAATGAAGTACAAAATCAACTTGGTAGAACTATTAAGATGCTTCGATCTGATCGAGGTGGTGAATATTTGAGCCAAGAGTTTGATGAACATCTTAGAAATTGTGGAATTGTTTCACAATTAACTCCTCCAGGAACTCCACAATGGAATGGTGTTTTTGAAAGGAGAAATCGAACTTTATTAGATATGGTTCGATCTATGATGAGTCAAACAAATCTCCCTTTATCATTTTGGGGTTATGCCTTGGAAACAGCTGCATTTATTCTAAACCGAGTACCATCGAAAGCGGTTGAAAAGACACCATATGGTTATGGACTGGCAAAATGCCCAATTTGTCTTTTCTTAAGATTGGGGGTTGTGAAGCTTATGTGAAACGCCCAATTTCAGATAAACTAGCTCCAAAATCTATCAAGTGCAATTTTGTGGGGTATACTAAGGAAACCAAAGGATACTATTTCTATATTCCCTCAGAGAACAAAGTGTTTGTTGCTTGAAATGGTACCTTTTTGGAAAGGTAGTTTATCTCTCAGAGATTCAGTGGGAGTACAGTGCGACTTGCGAAAACTCAAGCACCACAAGAGAGCATTGAACCGCCAGTAGAACCACTTTCAGAACCACAAACAGTTGTGGAGACTGAAAGGGTGACACAAGTCCCACGCAGATCTGATAGGACATGTCATCAGCCTGAGAGATATGGATTTCTCATAACTGATAGTCGTGATCTTTTGCTCATTGATCAAGATGAGCCTACTACCTATCAAGAAGCTGTGTTAGGTCCAGATTCCGAGAAATGGCTTTCCGCTATGAAATCTGAAATGCAATCCATGTATGACAATCGAGTTTGGTCATTAATTGATCCCCCTGATGGTGTTAAGACCATTGGTTGCAAATGGATTTTCAAGAAGAAAACTGACATGGATGAAAATGTGCATACCTACAAAGCAAGGCTTGTTGCAAAAGGTTTCAAACAGATTCATGGTATATACTATGATGAGACCTTTTCGCCAGTAGCAATGCTTAAGTCGGTTAGAATTCTCATTGCCATTGCTGCGTACTATGATTACGAGATATGGCAAATGGATGTCAAAACAGCTTTCCTTAATTGAAACTTGCTCGAGGATGTGTACATGACACAACCTGAGGGTTTTGTAATCCCTGAGAATTCTGGAAAGATTTGCAAGCTTCAGAGATCCATTTATATATTGAAGCAAGCTTCTCGGAGTTGGAATCTTCGTTTTGATGAGACAGTCAGGGACTTTGGATTCATCAAGAATGAAGATGAACCTTGTGTTTACAAGATGGTTAGTGGGAGTGCAGTTGTGTTTCTAGTCCTATATGTGGATGACATATTGCTCATTGGAAATGATATCCCTACCTTGCAAAAGGTTAAGACTTGGTTAGGGAATTCTTTTTCAATGATGTACTTAGGTGAGACTGCGTATATCCTTGGCATTAAGATCTATAGGGATAGATCCAAGAGGATAATCGGTCTGAGTCAAAGTACTTATATTGACAAAGTGCTGAAAAGGTTCAGCATACAAGATTCCAAAAGAGGATTCTTGCCCATGTCTCATGGTATTTATCTCAGCAAGAATTAATGTCCTATGACATCTGATGAGCGAGAACGAATGTGTAATACCCGGCTAGACTCCGGTATCGGAATTCCTACCGTCCGGTGGGATCTCGGATGTCGGAGACCTCTAGAAGGGTAAAATCATGTTTTGTAAAATGTTTTCATGTTTTTAATAGTTTTAAGTATGAAATTAAATGAGTTTTTGCATGAAAAGTCCTTGGAGGAAAACTCAGGTTCGGCCGCCGAAAGTCAAGTTCGGCCGCCGAACATGCATGCACTTTGGAGGCACGTTAGGCCCCCGAAAGCATGAGTTAGGGAAGTCCAGTTTCGGCCGCCGAAAGTCAAGTTCGGCCGCCGAACATTGCATGGATGCGGGAGCGCATTCGGCCCCCGAACGTGGCCTGGCCAGCCACCTATAAAAGGGGCACTTAGCCGAAATGGGTGAGTTTTCTCCCATTTTCGGCCACAGCAAGCTTCCGACCTTCCCTTTGCAACTCTTGTGTTCTTCCTCCAAATCTCTTCCATTTTTCCTGAGTTTTAAACTCACATTTACAAGTTTGAGCGTTTAAACCAAGTTTTGGAGCTTTGGGAACTCAGGAGCTCATTTTCGTGGATCTCCAAGTTTAGGTCGTCTCCCTCTCAATCTTCAAGAGGTAAGAGCCGATCTTAAGCTCCTTATGTGTTTTAAATAAGTTTTATGCAAGATCTATGGGTAGAAATGCATGTTAGGTTATATGTTGAGTTATGGATTAATGTTGATGTTTTGAACAATGTGTGTGGATTTTGTGTATTTGAAGTGTTGTAGTTGGGGTATATGACTGTTTGAGACCCCTAGGAACTTGTATGCATGTTTTGGTTGAGATTTATGCATGATTTGAGGTTTTGGGAGGCAAGGGGTTCATGTGAACCAAGTTTCTGCCCTTCTGGCAGAAACCAGGTTCGGCCGCCGAAGGGGGTTTCGGCCGCCGAACCCCCTTGTGGAGGCAGCATTCGGCTGCCGAAACTTGCCCCCGAAAGAAGACTTTCGTCTCTGTCTGGGAGTTTCGGCCGCCGAAGGTGCCGCCGAACCTGCCTGACTTTCGGCTCTGGAGGGACTTTCGGCCGCCGAACCTGCCGCCGAAAGTGCCCTGTTCAGCCATTTCTTGCATGTTTTCATGTGATGTTTTCATGATGTTTCAGGGGGTTTTTGGGGAGTAGTTTATAGTTATGTTCAGGTGTGTTTGGTCCCTCATTTGATTCCACCTGTGTAGGTTCGGACCCGAGGAACCGAGGACCCCAGCAGTGAGTTCAGCTGCTTCGGTGTTGTCAGAGTCAGCCAGAGGTGAGTGGAACTAAACTCAATCTTTTAAATTAAATGTTTTATCATGTATCATGCATCATGATTATGCAATAGGATGATTGCATTAGTTTTCACGAATATGTCGCATTGCATCGATTGTTGTTGATGTGGGTGAATGTCGGATGACCCAATTAGTCCATGACAGGAAGACCAGGCCCCATGCTACAGGCCTGGCACAGAGTAAGAAAGACCAGGCCCCATTCTACAGGCCTGGCACAGAGTAAGGAAAGACCAGGATCCCATCCTATGGTCTAGCACGGTCACGGGACTCGAAGACCAGGAGCTCAGAGGAGGCCCTGGGGAAATGGTAAGTAAAGTATGTTCTGACAGGAAAGACCAGGACCCCATTCTACAGGCCTGGCACAGAGTTAACTTGGACTAATTGGTGACAAGTTCACCCAACCCTTATGTGAATTGTCTGTGTTATGATGCATTTCATTAAAGCATAGTGTTAATATGTTTTATAGTTCAGCGCACTGGGCTTTTAGCTCACCCCTCTCCCTCTACCCCCAGGCTTGCAGGTACAGTATAATGCGGGAGTCCGGATAGAGTAAAGAAGTCATACTTATGTAATAGCTAGCAATGGACATGATCAAATTGTAATGTAAAAGTACAGTATAGTTATGTAATGAGTTTTATGGATGTTAGTGTGTGCTTGACCATAGATTGTTGTATCCCTTTTATACATGATCTTAGAGATTTTTATGATGGTTATGTTAACCAACTCAACAGATGTTATGTTACCCATTGGGGGCACAGATGAGATCCCACAGAGGGATCAAAGTTATGTTTATGTTTATGCACAGGTTGAGTTTGGTTGATGAGTATGGAAAGAAAAGTTTTAATTTTTATGTATGTTGTTGATCATGTATGGGATTATACGGGTTTACAGGTTGTATGTTTGGCTTGCTACGGGTCCCGGCGGCCTTAAGTCGACCCGGATCCTAGCGCCGGTAGCGGTCCGATTTTCGGGTCGTTACAGAATGAATAAGATTCCTTATGCTTCTGCTATTGGATCTATCATGTATGCCATATTATGTACTAGACCAGACGTCTCATATGCCTTAAAGCACAACGAGCAGATATCATGCAGATCCCGATGAAAGTCACTGGACAGCCGTTAAGAATATCCTAAAGTACCTTAGAAGGACTAAGGATGCATTCCTAGTTTATGGAGTTTGGAAGACGAGCTAGTTGTAAATGGTTACACAGATGCTAGTTTCCAAACTGACATAGATGACTTCAGATCGCAGTCAGGATTCGTATTCACTTTAAATGGTGGAGCTGTTAGCTGGAAAAATTCTAAGCAAAGCACTGTAGCAGATTCTACAATAGAAGCTGAGTATATAGCAGCATCAGATGCAGCTAAGGAGGCAGTCTGGTTGAAGAAATTCATCTCAGAGGTGGGAGTGGTTCTCAGCATTGCAAATCCTATGGACCTTTATTGTGATAACAACGGTGCCATAGCACAGGCAAAGGAGCCCAGATCTCATCAGAGATCTAAATACATACTCAGATGATATCACCTTATTCGAGAGATCATTGATAGAGGAGATATCAAAATATGCAAAGTAGACACAAACGACAAAATTGCAGATCCACTAACTAAGGCTCTTTCACAGGTCAAGCATGATCAGCACACTAGGTCTATGGGTATTAGATACTTGTATGATTAGGCCTAGTGCAAGTGGGAGATTGTTAGTATATATGCCCTAGGCCATTATCTTGGACCTTTTTGTATGTCTTTTTGGTTATTAATAAAAGAGGTTTTTATCATTATTATTTCTTTGCATGTTACATAATAATGATTACCATCCCTGGTTACTTATTATTATGTTGATAATAATAAAATATAGCTAGTATGATTATTGATTGATAATCATGAGATGATTATGTATATGTTGATATAATTTAATAATCATAGATACTTGTTAGAGAACAAAGTATTGGATGGACCCACACTGAGATCACTACATGGGTTATTGTCATAAGTGAATCTCAAAGTAGTTATGTCTTAATCCTTTAACTTGAGATTGTCATAGTTTCCAACATGAGGACTATTATGTTTTGACATAACCAAACATTGTCTTTAATCGGACAATCATAAAGGTTATGATTGAGCATAATAGAAATTATGTAGAGGATAATGAACAATCAAGATAGGATTTGTCCCTCTCTCTGAGAGAGATATCTTTTGGGCCCCTCGATAAGTGAGACTGAGAAATGCACGGCCGTGCTCAAATGAATTGATAGTGTGATCAATATCATTTGAATTTATCAGTCTACTTAGAGATCGAGAAATCATAAGTTTGAACATTATAAGTTTGACATTGACCATGACTTATGTTCAAACTAGATATCGTGTGACAAAGGGATTAATACATGTTCTATTTATTAGGCTTTATCGGACTATTGATCCTCATATTAGTTGGGTAGTCATAATGTCTTGCTAGAGGCCACTTATGACTTATGGGCCTTATGGGACTAGGCCTATTGCCAATTAATGTGAGCCTATTGGATCACACACAAAAGAACGTTGTTGATGTGCTATGTCATATTAATGGGCTAAAAGCCCAAAGCCCATTAATATAATTAATAATAATAAAGTGTTATTATTATTAATCATTAATATAATTAATAATAATAAAGTGTTATTATTATTAATATTAATTATTAATATAATTAATAATAATAAAGTTTATTATTATTAATCATTTATTATTATGAGATAATAATATTTAAAAGATTTACAGTCTATCTGTAACTATTACAGATAAAGGACTCTATCACATAAGATATTTGAGTATCTGCGAGATTGTAATAGTGGGATGAACACAACTCCTTTTTGTTCATCCTTTTAGGAAAAGGAGTTGTGGGAAAAACACAACTCCTTTTTGGAAAAGGAGTTGTGAGAAAAACAAAACACTGAAACATATAAATACTCCTTCTATGAATTGTGGGAGTGATGATGATAATTTTTGAGAAAACTCAGTCTAAAAGGCTACAGATTATGGAGCACATAATCTATCTATCTTTGAGAGAGCTAGCACTTTAGAAGGATAGAAGACGTTCGTGTGGATACCATAGAGGGTGTTCGTTTGAAAAAGCAGCACCATCAGTCCAACATTGTATCTTCTCGATGAGATTAACAGGTTAGTCTCATATCCTTCTTGTGAATTAAATGAAGCACTCAGATTCTGGTAAAAGGAAATCAGAGAAATTTTATTTTTCCGCTGCGCCTTTGGATTGCAATAATCTCGAGATTTCCCAACAGATCTGTAATACCCGGCTAGACTTCGGTATCGGAATTTCTACCGTCCGGTGGAATCTCGGTGTCGGAGACCTCTAGAAGGGTAAAACCATGTTTTTAATAAAATGTTTTAATGTGTTTTATGTTTTTAAGCAAGAAAGAAATGAGTTTTTGCATGAAAATAGCCTTGGAGGAAAACTCAGGTTCGGCCGCCGAACATGCATACACTTCGTGAGTACTTTAGGCCCCCGAAAGCATAAGTGAGGGAAGTCCAGGTTCGGCCGCCGAACATGGCATGCATGCGGAGGCACGTTCGGCTCCCGAATGTGGCCTGGCCAGCCACCTATAAAGGGGTCGCTTAGCCGAAAACGGGCGAGCTTTTCTCCATTTTCGGCCAAGGTGAGCTCTCTGCCACCCCTCACCGATCTTGAGCTTCTTTCTTCAAATCTTTCACGATTTTCACTAGTTTTCACCTTGTTTTGAAGATTTTTGAGCAAAAGGTCAAGTTTTGAGCTTGGAGACCCAAGGAGCTAAATCTCTCCCAACTCCAAGTTAGATCGCCTCTACTCTCGATCTTCAAGAGGTAAGAGTCGATCTCTAGCTTACAATGTGTTTTAAACAAGTTTTATACAAGTTTATGAAGTAGAAATGCATGTTTAGGTTGTTTTGAGTTTATGGGTTTAATGTGTGTTTATGAGCAATGTGGGTATGTTGATGTGTTGTAGTTGGGGTTTAGGCTAGTTTGAGACCCCTATAGACTTGTATGCTTGTTTGTGTATGATTGGGAGTGTTGTAGAATAGGTTTATGCATGTTTGAAAGGTTTAGGAGGCGTTTGTGCATGTTGGAGCTGAGTTTCTGCCACTTTGGAGAAACTCAGGTTCGGCCGCCGAAGGAACTTTCGGCCGCCGAACTCGCTTATGGAGGCAGCCTTCAGCTGCCGAAGCCTGCCCCCGAAAGAGGACTTTCGTCTCTGAAGGGCAGTTTCGGCTGCCGAAAGTGCCGCCGAACATGCATGAGTTTCGTCTCTGTCTGGGAGTTTCGGCCGCCGAAGGTGCCGCCGAACCTGCCTGACTTTCGGCTCTGGAGGGACTTTCGGCCGCCGAACCTGCCGCCGAAAGTGCCCTGTCCAGCCTTCCTTTGCATGTTTTTCTATGATTTTTTTCATGATATTCTAGGGGGTTTTTGAGGAGTAGTTTAGAGTTATGTTCATGTATGTTTGGTCCCTCATTTGAGTCCACCTGTGTAGGTTCGGACCCGAGGAACCGAGGACCCCAGCAGTGAGTCAGCTGCTCCAGTGTTTGGTCAGAGCTATCCAGAGGTGAGTGGAATAACTCATTTACGTTTTAAAGCAAATAATGGACATTTTAGCATGATCCACGCATCATTAATGCCATGAGATATACTAGGTTGTTTGCATTAGAATTCACGAATATGTTGCATTGAATATTTTATTGTTGATGTGGATGAATGTTGGATGATCCATAGCCCTCGACCTATGATGTGATGATATGATATGTACGGCATGGAATGAAAGACCAGTGGGACCCATTCTACGTTCGCTGGCACTATGTAAGAGAAAGACCAGGACCCATTCTACGTTCTGGCACATTGGAATGTTATGTTATGCTATGTAAGAGAAAGACCAGGACCCATTCTACGTTCTGGCACTATTGGATATGTAGAGGGCTACTGGTGACAAGTTCATCCTTGATGTGATATGTTTGTGATGTGATGCATTCCATGAAAGCATGAAATATTAATATAATGTTTTTTATTATTCTGCTCACTGGGCTTTAGTAGCTCACCCCTCTCCCTTAACCCCCAGGTTTGCAGGTACAGGGTAGACCAGGAGGTCAGCAAGAGTATTGAAGTCTTGTCTATGTAATAGATAGTGTGGACATGATAAATGAATATGATGTTATGTATAAGTACAATATAGAAATATAATGTAAAGATGTTCATGGATGTTAGAGGTGTGCTTGACCATAGAGTATTGTTATCCCTTTTAATACATGATCTCAGATGTTTATGATGTTTATGTAAACCAACTCAACACATGTTATGTCACCCATTGGGGCATTGATGAGATCCCAAAGAGGGGTCAATGTTTACGGTTACATTTATGTTTAGTGCATGCACAGGTTGAGTTTGGTGTATGAGATAATGAAGGAAAGAAAAGTTTTAATTTTTATGTATGTTGTTGATTATGTATGGGATTAAACACGTTCACAAGATGTATGTTTGGCTTGCTACGGGTCCCGGCGGCCTTAAGCCGATCTGGATCCTAGCGCCGGTACCGGTCCGATTTTCGGGTCGTTACAGAATGGTATCAGAGCTCTAAGTTCATATGGTCGGACCTAGAGTGTCGGACTCATAGATGTTATAGAAGGTCAAGCACAGTAGGAAAGATCATGTCCACTAGGATAGGATGTGGAGTCCTGTCTTGTTTGATGATGTGAAATGCCATGATTTTAAACATGTGCATTAATGATATGATATGAATGATATGTATGTGATGCAAGTTCATGTGTTTCCACATAAACCATATGATGCTGATGTTTTTAGTATTGTGTACTGTTTTTCAGAAAACAGGATGAGAGGAACTCGTCGATCGGCACGATTGACTGGAGTGCCACCTGAGGATGAGGGCACGAGCGCCCGTCCTCCTGCATTGCCTAGGGCAATGTCATGTAGATCAAGCAGAGAAAGAGTGTCAAGGGACCCTAGAAGGTCTTTTGATGCTAGCAGAAGGGGAACAGATAGAGGAGGAAGTTCTTCAGATGTGAGGGAGGTTATGGAAGAGGACTAGAGGAGGGATGGAAATCTGGATGTCAGCATGATGGAAGAAGGGACAGGGGAGTCACAGGGAGGAGCTCAGGCCTCGGGGTATGGTTTTCCACCCCATTATCCACCCTTCCCACAGGGTTCAGGGTATCCGATGGGAGGCACATCGGATTACTCCAGCTTTAACCCCTACCCTACCTACATGCCTTATCCACCTTTCTATCCACCTCACCCCCAGTACCCAGCTTATCCACCCTCACCCTTCTATCCTACTCCGGCAAACCCCACTTCGGGGAATGCTGCACCCCCACCTCCACCACCTACCGAACCGACAGCCCCAGTTACTCAACCTTCTAGACCTAGCTCAGCCGGTGGGAGCAAAGTGAAGATGACAGATTACCTTAAGTTGGATGCTCCCAAATACAAGTCAGGGGATGATCCCTTTGAGTACCTAAGGGTAGTGAAGATGATAACTGATGAGCTAGGGGCAGATGACAGTAGGGCCATTCAGATGGCAGGGTTCACTTTAAAGTGCAAAAAGGCACGGGAATGGTTCAAGTGTTATGTGGACCCAAGACTAGACGGCATGACATGGGAGGAATTTGCAAATGAGTTCGCTGGATGGGCTTTTCCAGACAGTTCCAGAGAACTGAAGATGATTGAGTTTGAGCAGCTGAGGCAGACAGAACACATGAGTGTAGAGGAGTACACGGATAAATTCTTGGAGCTATTGCCTTTTTCAGGGCAAGCTCTAGATACAGATTCGAAGAAAGCCAAGAGATATGTTATGAAACTGCATTCTAGGTACTCCTCTTTGATTCAGTCAGTTGAGAGGGAAAGTTTCCACACTGTGGTGGATATGGCTCGAAGGATGGAGGCGAGTGCTATAGTTGAGGGGTCAGTGAAGCAGTCAGTGACCCAGTCTTCAGGGGTTAAGACCCCAGGCAGAGGAGGGCCAGGTCCCTCTTCTCAGAGCTCAGGTAGCAAGAGGTGGAGTAACACCACCAAGAAGCCGAAGAAGAACAAGTTTTGGAGTAAGTTGAAATCCGGTCTGGGATTAGGCGGTGGCTCGAGCTCAGGCTCAGATGGTTGCCTAAGGTGTGGGAAGCCACACAAGGGAGTGTGTCGGGCTGGGACTAATGCATGTTTCAGATGTGAACAGGAGGGACACATGGCTCGGGAGTGTCCTAGAGCACCTTTTATGGGCCAGCCCCAGCAGACAGCTTCTGGTAGTGTGGCACAGCCAGCAGCTCCAGCCACAACTCAGGGCAGTTGTAACGACCCGAAAATCGGATCGCTACCGGCGCTAGGATCCAGATCGGCTTAAGGCCGCCGGGACCCGTAGCAAGCCTGACATGTAACCTGCAAACCTGTTTAATCCCATACATGATTAACAATTATACATAAAATTTAAAACTTTTCTTTCGTTCATACACCAAACTCAACCTGTGCATGCACTGAACATAAACATGATCATAGCTATGACCCCTCTGTGGGATCTCATCAATGCCTCAATGGGCGATACATCATAAGTTGAGTTGGTTTACATAAACATCATAAACATCTAAGATCATGTATTAAAAGGGATAACAACATCCATAGGGTGAAGCACAACTTCTAATCCTCAATATCATTATACATAACATGACTATTCAAACTTTACATCATCTTACAAGTTATCATGTCCACTTTCTATCTATTACAAACACATGACTTTACTCTTCTTGACTTCTCTGTCTAGCCCGTACCTGCAATCCTGGAGGATTAGGGAAAAGGGGTGAGCTACTAGAGCCCAGTGAGCAGAATAATGAAAAACAACATTTAAATTCTCATGCCATCATGTAATGCTACACATCACAACAAATCACAGCTCGGATGGTATTGTCACCAATAGTCCTCTACATTCCAGAGTGTCGGGACGTAGAATGGGTACAACCGGTCTTTCTCTTAACATAACATATCATAACATTCCAATGTGCCAGGGACGTAGAATGGGTACAACCTGGACTTTCTCTTACATAGTGCCAGGGACGTAGAATGGGTGCAACCTGGACTTACATACCATATCATGCCTTAACCTCATCATACCATATGAGGACTAAAGGATCATCCAATAACCGATCCACATCAACATCATAAATGCAATGCAACATATTCGTGAATTCTAATGCAAACAACCTAATTCATCACATGGCATTCATGATGCATGAACATGCTAAAAACTTTATAATTTATTTGCTTTAAATCGTAAAGGTTTATTCTACTCACCTCTGGCTGAAGCTCTACTGACTCAGAAGCAGCTGAACTCACTGCTGGGGTCCTCGGTTCCTCGGGTCCGAACCTACATAGGTGGACTCAAATGAGGGACCAAACAACTAGAATATAACTCTAAAAACATCCCCCAAAAACCCCCTAAAACACCTCAAAATAATCATGCAAAGGAAGGCTGGACAGGGCACTTTCGGTGACAAGTTTGGCGGCCGAAAGTCCCTCCAGAGCCGAAAGTCAGACAGGTTCGGCGGCACCTTCGACGGCCGAAACTCCCAGACAGAGGCGAAACTCATGTATGTTCGGCGGCACTTTCGGCGGCCGAAACTCCCAGACAGAGACGAAAGTCTCCTTTTGGGGGCAAGCTTCGGCAGCCGAAAGGCTTGCCTCACCAGCCATGTTCGGCGGCCGAAAGTCCTTCGGCTGCCGAACCTGGTTTCTGCCAAAGGGTAGAAACTTGGCTCCTCTTGCCTCCAATGCCTCCCAAACCTTCTAAACATGCATAATCCTATTCTACAACACACATACTCAAGCATACAAGCTCCTAGGGGCTTCAAACTATCTTAAACCCCATCTACAACACATCAAACATGCATTGGCAAGCCACATTGTTCAAAAACACAACATAAACTCATAACCCTAACTATAAGCTAAACATGCATTCTACCCCATAGATCTTCATAAAACTTACTTAAAACATGGAATGAGTTCAAGATCGGCCCTTACCTCTTGAAGATCGAGAGAGGGATGACCAAAACTTGGAGATGGGAGATTTTCAACTTCCTTGGGTCTCCAAGCTCAAAACTTGCTCAAAACTTGAAAATCTTCAAAATAAGGTGAAAACTAGTGAAAATTGTGAAAGATCTGAAGGAAAGGACTCAAGATTTGTGAGGGATGGCGGAGAGCTCACCTTGGCCGACAATGGGGAGAAAAGCTCGCCCGTTTTCGGCTAAGGGACCCTTTTATAGTGGCTGGCCAGGCTACGTTCGGGGGCCGAACGTGCCTCCGCATGCATGCCATGTTCGGCGGCCGAACTTGAGGTTCGGCGGCCGAACCTGGACCTTCCTCACTTATGCCTTTGGGGCCTAAGGCACACCCGAAATGCCTGCATGTTCGGCGGCCGAACTTGAGGTTCGGCGGCCGAACCTGGGTTTTCCTCCAAGGTTGTTTTCATGAAAAAAAAAACTCATTCCCATCTTGCTTTAAAACCATAAAACACATTAAAACATTTTATGAAAACATGGTTTTACCCTTCTAGAGGTCTCCGACATCCGAGATTCCACCGGACGGTAGGAATTCTGATACCGGAGTCTAGCTGGGTATTACAGCAGTGGCAGAGGTAGAGGGAAAGGGGCAGCCTCTTATTCTGGTTCCCGAGGTGAAGGTCCGTCAGCTCCAGCCAGGATCTTCACCATGACACAGCAGGAGGCTAACACATCTAACACCGTGGTGTCAAGTAATCTCATCATTGGGTGTTCTGATGTGTATGCATTAATGGTCCCAGGTGCATCTCATTCTTTTATTGCTCCGAGAGCCATTGAGAGGTTGGGTCTGATAGTCTCTGGGTTAGAGTGTCCCCTATGGGTCAGTGGACCCAAGTGTGACCCGTCAGTGGCAGAGTCAGTCTGCTAGTACAGTCCAGTTTTTGTTGAGGAAAGATGCCTCTCCGCCGACCTTGTGGTTCTAGATTTGACAGACTTTGACGTCATTCTAGGTTTGGATTGGCTATCTACCCATGGTGCTACCTTGGACTGCAGAGACAAGGTAGTCAGGTTCAGAGATCAGAACGGGTCAGAGGTCGTCTTCAGAGGAGACAAGAGGGGTACACCTAGAGGTCTGATATCAGCTCTTCAGGCTCGTAGGTTGCTTAGGAAGGGATGTCAGGGGTATTTGGCTCATGTGAGAGAGCTAGATAGTCAGGTCAGGGAGCCGGCCTCAGTGCCAGTTGTCAGAGAATTTCAGGATGTTTTTCCAGAGGAGCTTCCAGGACTACCACCTGCTAGGGAGATAGAGTTTGAAATCGAATTGATGCCTGGAACTAGACTGATCTCTATTCCTCCCTACGGGATGGCTCCAGCCGAGTTGAAGGAGTTGAAAGAGCAGTTACAAGAGCTGGTAGAAAAGGGCTTCATCCGACCGAGTACCTCACCTTGGGGTGCTCCAGTCTTGTTTGTGAGGAAGAAGGATGGATCCCTTAGACTTTGTATCGACTACAGACAGTTGAACAAAGTCACTACCAAGAACAGGTACCCTCTGCCAAGGATCGACGATCTATTCGACCAGCTAGCAGGAGCGGGTTGTTTCTCCAAAATAGATCTGAGATCGGGGTACCATCAGCTAAGGATAAGGGAGGAAGATGTGCCAAAGACAGCTTTCAGGACCAGATATGGGCATTATGAGTTCCTTGTGATGCCGTTCAGGTTAACCAACGCCTCTGCAGCATTCATGGATCTCATGAACAGAGTGTTTAGCCAATACCTGGATCACTTTGTTATTGTCTTCATAGATGATATCTTGGTGTATTCCAGGAACGCAAAGGAGCATGCCCAACATCTGAGGTTGGTTCTGCAGACCTTGAGGGAACATGGCTTGTATGCCAAGTTCTCTAAGTGTGAGTTCTGGCTGAGGAGCATTTCATTCTTGGGGCATGTAGTGTCAGAAAATGGAATAGAGGTGGACCCCAAGAAGGTAGAAGCTGTGGCTAACTGGCCTATACCCACTTCAGTGACAGAAATCAGGAGTTTCTTGGGTTTGGCAGGTTACTACAGGAGGTTCGTTCAGGACTTCTCAAAAATTGCAGCTCCTCTGACCAGACTAACCAGGAAGAACCAGAGGTTCGTGTGGACTGACCAGTGTGAAGAGAGCTTTGAGGAGCTCAAGAAGAGGTTGACTTCAGCACCAGTGTTAGCCCTGCCATCTAGTAATGAAGACTTCTCAGTGTATTGTGATGCGTCCCGTGTGGGACTGGGTTGTGTGTTAATGCAGAATGAAAGGGTGATTGCTTATGCTTCTAGACAGCTGAAGAAGCATGAGTTGAATTACCCCACACATGACCTGGAGATGGCAGCAGTAATCTTTGCACTCAAGATGTGGAGGCACTACCTCTATGGGGTTAAATGTGAGATCTTCACAGATCATAAGAGCCTGCAGTACATCCTGAGTCAAAGAGATTTGAACTTGAGACAGAGAAGATGGGTAGAACTGCTTAGTGACTATGATTGCAAAATACAGTACCATCCGGGTAAGGCGAACGTTGTGGCGGACGCCTTAAGCCGGAAATCACTTGGCAGTTTATCCCACATATCAGCAGAGAGGAGACCAGTGGTGAAGGAGTTTTACAAGCTCATTAATGAAGGTCTACAGTTGGAGTTGTCTGGTACAGGTGCTTTGATGGCTCAAATGAGAGTGGCGCCCGTGTTTCTGGAGCAGGTGGCTCAGAAACAGCATGAGGACCCAGAGTTAGTGAAGATTGCCAGGACTGTTCAGTCAGGCAAAGATAGTGAGTTCAGATTCGACAGCAAGGGGATCCTCCGCTATGGGAGCAGACTATGTGTACCAGATGACATAGGGCTAAAAGGAAACATTATGAGAGAGGCTCATAATGCAAGATACAACGTTCACCCCGGAGCCACCAAGATGTATCAAGATCTGAAGAAGGTTTATTGGTGGCCAGCTATGAAGAAAGAAGTGGCACAGTTTGTGTCAGCCTGCGAAGTGTGTCAGAGGGTGAAGCTGGAACATCAGAAGCCGGCTAGAATGCTTAACCCGCTACCTATTTCAGAGTGGAAATGGGAAAACATAGCTATGGACTTCGTAGTGGGGTTACCGGTGATGTCCAACAGATTGGACTCCATATGAGTGATTGTGGATAGACTCACCAAATCTGCTCACTTCATCCCTGTCAGGAGTGGCTATTCTGTGGATAAGTTGACGCAGGTGTATGTTGAGGAGATCGTCAGACTGTATGGGGTTCCTGTTTCAATAGTATCTGATCGAGGGCCTCAGTTCACCTCCAAGTTTTGGCGGAGTCTGCAGAATGCCATGGGTACCAGGTTGGATTTCAGCACTGCTTTCCATCCACAGACGGACGGACAATCAGAAAGGACCATCCAGACAATAGAGGATATGCTCAGAATGTGTGTGCTGGACTTTGGCGGTTCTTGGAGGCAACATCTACCTTTGGTAGAGTTTGCCTACAATAACAGCCATCATGCTAGCATCGGGATGGCTCCATATGAAGCTTTGTATGGGAGGAAGTGCAGATCACCTGTTTGCTGGGAAGAGGTTGGAGAAAAGGCCTTGGCGGGGCCTGAGCTTGTAGAGATCACCAGTAGGGTGGTACCCATAATCAGAGAAAGGATCAAGACTACTGCAAGCAGACAGAAGAGTTATGCAGATATCCGCAGAAGGCAAGTAGAGTTTCAGGAGGGGGATCTGGTATTGCTCAAGGTGTCTCCTATGAAAGGAGTGGTTCGCTTTGAAAAGAAAGGTAAACGAGTCCCACGATACATCGGACCCTTTGAAATCTTGCAAAAGATAGGGAATGTGTCGTACAAGCTGGATTTACCTACTTCAATGGAAAGAATCCATCCAGTTTTCCATGTTTCCATGTTGAGGAAGTTTGTGTCAAATCCGGGCAAGGTTCTTAGTGAGCCTGATGTGGAGATCCAAGAAGATCTCACTTATGTTGAGCAGCCAGTACGGATCATAGACACCCAGATCAAGAAGCTGAGAAACAAGAAAATCCCGATGGTGAAAGTCCGGTGGAACCACCACAACTTGGAAGAATGTACTTGGGAGACACGGGAATCCATGCCCCAGCAGTACCCTTATCTCTTCTAAGGTTAGTTTCATGTGTGTTTTATATGTATGTTATGTTGTGTGCCTTGCATGTGCTAGTTGAGGAACATTCGGGGACGAATGTTCTTAAGGGGAGGAGAATGTAATACCCGGCTAGACTCCGGTATCGGAATTTCTACCGTCCGGTGGAATCTCGGGTGTCGGAGACCTCTAGAAGGGTAAAACCATGTTTTTAATAAAATGTTTTAATGTGTTTTATGTTTTTAAGCAAGAAAGAAATGAGTTTTTGCATGAAAATAGCCTTGGAGGAAAACTCAGGTTCGGCCGCCGAACCTCAAGTTCGGTCGCCGAACATGCATGCACTTCGGGAGTACTTTAGGCCCCCGAAAGCATAAGTGAGGGAAGTCCAGGTTCGGCCGCCGAACCTCATGTTCGGCCGCCTAACATGGCATGCATGCGGAGGCACGTTCGGCTCCCGAATGTGGCCTGGCCAGCCACCTATAAAGGGGTCCCTTAGCCGAAAACGGACGAGCTTTTCCCCATTTTCGGCCAAGGTGAGCTCTCTGCCACCCCTCACCGATCTTGAGCTTCTTTCTTCAAATCTTTCACGATTTTCACTAGTTTTCACCTTGTTTTGAAGATTTTTGAGCAAAAGGTCAAGTTTTGAGCTTGGAGACCCAAGGAGCTAAATCTCTCCCAACTCCAAGTTAGATCGCCTCTACTCTCGATCTTCAAGAGGTAAGAGTCGATCTCTAGCTTACAATGTGTTTTAAACAAGTTTTATACAATTTTATGAAGTAGAAATGCATGTTTAGGTTGTTTTGAGTTTATGGGTTTAATGTGTGTTTATGAACAATGTGGGTATGTTGATGTGTTGTAGTTGGGGTTTAGGCTAGTTTGAGACCCCTATAGACTTGTATGCTTGTTTGTGTATGATTGGGAGTGTTGTAGAATAGGTTTATGCATGTTTGAAAGGTTTGGGAGGCATTTGTGCATGTTGGAGCTGAGTTTCTGCCACTTTGGAGAAACTCAGGTTCGGCCGCCGAAGGAACTTTCGGCCGCCGAACCCGCTTGTGGAGGCAGCCTTTGGCTGCCGAAGCCTGCCCCCGAAAGAGGACTTTCGTCTCTGGAGGGCAGTTTTGGCCGCCGAAAGTGCCGCCGAACATGCATGAATTTCGTCGCTGTCTGGGAGTTTCGACCGCCGAAGGTGCCGCCGAACCTGCCTGACTTTCGGCCGCCGAACCTGCCGCCGAAAGTGCCCTGTCCAGCCTTCCTTTGCATGTTTTTCTATGATTTTTTTCATGATGTTCTAGGGGGTTTTTGGGGAGTAGTTTAGAGTTATGTTCATGTATGTTTGGTCCCTCATTTGAGTCCACCTGTGTAGGTTCGGACCCGAGGAACCGAGAACCCCAGCAGTGAGTCAGCTGCTCCAGTGTCTGGTCAGAGCTATCCAGAGATGAGTGGAATAACTCATTTACGTTTTAAAGCAAATAATGGACATTTTAGCATGATCCACGCATCATTAATGCCATGAAATATACTAGGTTGTTTGCATTAGAATTCACGAATATGTTGCATTGCATATTTTATTATTGATGTGGATGAACGTTGGATGATCCATAGCCCTCGACCTATGATGTGACGATATGATATGTACGGTATGGAATGAAAGACCAGTGGGACCCATTCTACGTTCGCTGGCACTATGTAAGAGAAAGACCATGACCCATTCTACGTTCTGGCACATTGGAATGTTATGTTATGCTATGTAAGAGAAAGACCAGGACCCATTCTACGTTCTGGCACTATTGGATATGTAGAGGGCTACTGGTGACAAGTTCATCCTTGATGTGATATGTTTGTGATGTGATACATTCCATGAAAGCATGAAATATTAATATAATGTTTTTTTATTATTCTGCTCACTGGGCTCTAGTAGCTCACCCCTCTCCCTTAACCCCCAGGTTTGCAGGTACAGGGTAGACTAGGAGGTCAGCAAGAGTATTGAAGTCTTGTCTATGTAATAGATAGTGTGGACATGATAAATGAATATGATGTTATGTATAAGTACAGTATAGAAATGTAATGTAAAGATGTTCATGGATGTTAGAGGTGTGTTTGACCATAGAGTATTGTTATCCCTTTTAATACATGATCTCAGATGTTTATGATGTTTATGTAAACCAACTCAACACATGTTATGTCACCCATTGGGGTATTGATGAGATCCCAAAGAGGGGTCAATGTTTACGGTTACGTTTATGTTTAGTGCATGCACAGGTTGAGTTTGGTGTATGAGATAATGAAGGAAAGAAAAGTTTTAATTTTTATGTATGTTGTTGATCATGTATGGGATTAAACAGGTTCACAGGATGTATGTTTGGCTTGCTACGGGTCCCGGCGGCCTTAAGCCGATCTGAATCTAGCGCCGGTAGCTGTCCGATTTCCGGATCGTTACAAGATCTAAGCTTAAACCCGAGTTTTGAAGCCTTGGAGACCGTTTGACTCATCTCCACATTGGAGTTGCTGTCACTCCTAGATCTCCAAGAGTAAGCCTAGATCCTTGCCTCTCTTATGTTTTTAATTAAGTTTTATGAAGGATTAAGGGGTAAAGATGCATGTTGTAGTTAGATCTAGAGCAATAGGGTTTGAGTTGGGTCTTTGATGAATGTATGCTCCCTCTTATGTTTTGTTGTTATTTGTTGGGGCTTAAGTTAGTTTTTATGCATCTTATGCATGTTGTGGGAAGTTGGGTGTGAGAATTTGAGAGTTTTGGGGCTGAAATGCTTAGGGCAGAATCGGGTTCTGCCATTCTGGAGAACCCAGGTTCGGCCGCCGAACTTGCCTGTGGAGGCAGTCTTTGGCCGCCTAACCTGCCCCCGAAAGAATGGACTCTCGGATCTATAAGGGAGTTTTGGCCGCCGAACCTGCCCCTGAAGGTTGGTGACTTTCGGATCTATGGAGACCTTCGGCCGCCGAACCTGCCGCCGAAATTCCGCTGTCTAGCCTTCCTTTGCTTGTTTCTTATGCATGTTTTATGATGTTTTAGGGGGTTTTTAGGGAGTTGTTTAGAGTCTTGATAGAGTTATGTTTGGTCCCTCACTTGAGTCCACCTGTGTAGGATCGGACTCGAGAGACCATAGAGGCCAGCAGTGAGTCAGCTACTTCAGTGTCAGTCAAGCGTCAGCCAGAGGTCAGTAGAACTAAACTAATTTATTGTTTTAAAGTAATCAAACTTTTTAGCATGTTCATGCATCACTAATACCATGTTATGTAATAGGTTGTTTGTATTAGAATTCACGAATATGATGCATTGCATAATTTACTGTTGTTGTGGATGGATGTTGGATGACCCACTAGCCCTCGATATGATATGATATGATACGATACGATATGATATGATATGGAAGTCCAGGGCTTGCCCATTCTACGCCCCTGGCACGATGTAAGGAAAAGACCAGGGCTTGCCCATTCTACGCCCCTGGTACAGTTGGACATGTTATGTTATGTTTAAGAGGAAGTCCTGAGGAGTTCCGTCGAGGGTCGGGCATTATTTGGATATGTAGAGGGTTACTGGTGATAAGTCCATCCTTGATGTGTATTGTTTGTAATGTGATGCATTTCATGCGAGCATATGTTTAATTAAACTGTTTTTATGGTTCTGCTCACTAGGCTCTTATAGCTTATCCCTTTCCCCTAACCCCAAGTTTGCAGGGTCAAGATTAGCTCGGGAAGTCGGCTTGAGGCGGGTATAGTTTATGTAATAGATAGTAATGGACATGAAATTTTTAATGGAATAGATTTGTGCTTTGCCCTAGTTTATGTTGTTAATCCCAGTGAACATGTTTTTATGTAAAAGTTTTTATAATGAGTTATGTTGAACCAAGCTTGATGTATGTGATGTTGACCATACTAGAGCATTTGATAAGGGCTCTAGTGTGGGTTTTATGTATACAGTTTATGCTGAATGCACAGGTCGAGCTTGGTATATGAAAGAGTATAAAAATTTTTTTTATGAAAATGTATGTTCATGTATGGGATTTTATCAGGTACACAGGATGCATAGTAGGCTTGCTACGGGTTTCGGCGACCTTAAGTCGACCTGAATCCTAGCGCCGGTAGCGGTCCGGTTTCCGGGTCGTTACAAAATCTTACAAAAGATTGGGAATATATCTTATAAGTTAGATTTATATGCTTCCATGGAGAGAATCCATCCAGTTTTCCATATTTCTATGTTACAGAAATTTGTATCAGATCTGGGCAAGGTTCTCAGTGAGCCTAATATGAAGATCCTAGGAGATCTCACCTATGTTGAGTAGCCAGTACGGATTGTAGACACATAGATTAGAAAGCTGAGGAACAAGAAAATCGCGATGGTGAAAGTTTTATGGAATCACCACAATATGGAAGAGTGCACCTGGGAGAGTCGAGAGTCGATGCTTAAGCAGTATCCTCAAAGAAGCATTATGAAGGAGAGGGCTAGGAAAATTCACCTCTGCTCGAAATAGAGAGAAAGTTCTCTCCATTTCGGGTAGAGCCCCTTTTTATAGGTGGCTAGAGAAATAACCTTCAGCGGGCCGAACCTTAAAACCTTTACAAAACTCTTTTTTTTTAACATGTTTAAAAATGCTTCAAATTCATTTTATAAAAGCCCATTTTACTCTTCTAAAATTCTACTTGAGATTCCAGATTCCAATGGAGATTCTGTGGGAAAGTAAAAATTCCGACATTGGAGTTTAGCCGGGTATTACATTCTTCCCCTCTTAAGAACATTCATCCCTGAATGTTCAACAAAGCAAGCAAGCAAAAAATACACATCAAGAAAGCACATAAAACCATTTAACAACTTTAAGCAGGTCTTTCATGAGTTTTTACTTTTGTTTTGAAGATTTGAGTTGTGTTTCAAAGTTCTAGCTCTTGGGATCTTCTAAGTTCATCCCTTTTCCTTCCCCAAAAAATCTCCTCTTTGTTGCTGTGGTTGTGTTCCTTCAAAGAGGTAAGCTTCTTTAAAACCTTTTATTTTGGACTCGATATTAGTTATGTGTTGCTGGAGTTGCTAGAGTTGTTGTTTTGAGAATGCATGCAAAGGATTGTGTCTTTTCTCCTTTTATATTTGAACCTAGAATTTCTATATGATGAGTAGTTTTGTTCAATGCATGTGGAAGTTTAGGATAGCATTAAGTGTTTCTTGTGTTTTAGGATGTGCATGGTTGTTTTGAGGCTTCTGTATGTGGCATTCATGGGGTGTTGGTGGTTGTGATTTGAGGCAGAATTTGGTTTTGCCTTGTTGGAGAACCTAGGTTCGGCCGCCAAAGTAAGGTTCAATTGTCAAACCTACCTGTGGAGGTAGCCATTTGGCTGCCTAACCTGCCTCCAAAGGTTTTGACCTTCGGATCTATAAGGGAGTTTAGGCCACTCAACCTGCTGTCGAAAGTCTCTTGTTCAGCCTTTTTCTGCTTGTTTCCTACGAGTGTTCTTGTGTGTTCTTAGGGGTTTCTTGAGGGGTAGTTTTAAATGTTGTAAAAATTATGTTTGGTCTCTCATTTAAGTCCATCTATGTAGGATCGGACTTGGGAGACCATAGAGGCTTGCAGTGAGATAATTGCTTCAGTATTAGGCGTGCGTCAGCCAAAGGTGAGTAGAACTAAATTAAATTATTATTTAAAGAAATCAAACTTTTAAGTATACTCATGCATCACGAATGTCATGTATATGTAATTAGGTTGTTTTGCATTAGAGTTCACGAATATGATATATTGCATAATTTATTATTGTTGCGGATGGATGTTGGATGACCCACTAGTGCTCGAGTATGTTATGATATGTTATGATGGATACGGAAGTTCAGATCGAGGCCCATTCTACGCCCCTGGCAATATGTAAGAGAAAGTCTAGGTCGAGGCCTATTTTACGCCCCTGGCATTATGGATATGTTATGTTATGTTATGTTTAAGAGGAAGTCCTGAGGTATATTATGATATGTTATGATGGATATACAAGTTCAGGTCGAGACCCATTCTACGCCCCTAGCAATATGTGTAACGACCCGAAAATCGGATCGCTACCGGCGCTAGGATCCAGGTCGACTTAAGGTCGCCGGGACCCGTAGCAAGCCTACTATCCTCTCTGTGTACCTGAAAAATCCCATACATGATCATACACTTTTGTGAAAAACATAAAACTAATACTCTGTACCAAGGCTCAACCTATGCATGCACTATCTCTGTACGACAGAACCCCTTACTAGAGCTTGCTCCAGATGGGTTAAACTCATACTCTGGTAAGCCTGGATTTCACATACTGAGAAAAACATTCACAGCACATAAACAGACCATGTATACAAAAAGGATTTACAACATGGGTCAAGCACAATACTCTACACTGTACAATACTAAACCATTTCTTTACCATATTACATGTCCACTCTATGCTATTACAAAATGCTTTACTCTTCCTGTACCCTGCTGACTTCCCTTTAACTCTGATCCTGCAAGACTGGGGTTAAAGGAGAGGGATGAGCTATACTAGCCCAGTGAGTAGTACAAATTAAACATGTCAATAAAACATGCTCACATGGAATGCATCACATCACAAGTAAATCACATCATCTCAGACGGACTAATTCAAAATTCCCTCAATCTGTGCCCGGCCCGCGAAGGAGCTCCTCAGGACTTTATTACGCACCCTAGGGTGCCCTGTGCCCGGCCCTCTCAGGACTCCTCAGGACTTTACTACGAGGGCTAATGAATCAACTATGTCCGATCCGTACAAGCATAGAATAATGCAATGCGTCACATTAATGTATTCTAGTGCACTCAACCTATTACATATCATGATGCATGGAACATGCTCAAAGCATTTACTTTCTCAAGTTAAAACATCATTAAGTTTAGTTCCACTCACCTCTGGCTAACTCTGAGCTGACTCTGAATATTCTAAAGCAGTGCTCACTGCTGCTCTCTTCGGTTCCTCTAGTCCATTCCTACACAGGTGGACTCAAATGAGGGACCAAACTAACTCAAGAACAACCCTCGAATGCTCCCCAAAACCCCCCTAAAACATCCTAAAAGAATCAAGAAAAACATGCAAAAGAAGGCTGGACAGGGCACTTTCGGCGGCAGGTTCGGCGGCCGAAAGTCCCTTCCAGAGACGAAACTCTAGCACTTTCGGCGGCACTTCGGCTGCCGAAAGTCCTCTCTAGAGACGAAAGTCCCCAACCTTCGGCGGCACCTTCGGCGGCCGAAACCCTCCTCCAGAGCCGAAAGTCCAAACTTTCAGGGGCAAGCTTGGGTAAGCTTCGACAGCCGAAACCACCTCCTTAGCATGTTCAGCGGCCGAACCTTCTTTCGGCGGCCGAAACTGGATTCTCCAGTTAGGCAGAAACGTGTTCTGCTTCATGCCAACCAACCCAAACTTCACTCAAACATGCAACCAACAAATTCCCAACCTGTATATACTGAAGTATAGGCACAAAGGGGTCCAAAACTACCTTAAAACCCCAACAAACAACACAACTAAACACATAAGCATGCTTTGACCACAAATCAACCAAAACTTCAACTTACCCTAAACATGCATCTCTACCCATAAACTTCATAAAAACCTCATAAATCATGACAAGAAGTTCAGGATCATCACTTACCTCTTAAAAACAAGAAGATAAATGATCCCCAATGTGGAGATATGGAGAAACTCTCCCTCAAAGTCTCCAACTTCAAAACTTTGGTTACTTTGCTCAAAAGCTTCAAAACAACATAAACCTCATCAACACTTTGCAAGATTTGAAGAAAACATGAAAATCACCCAAGGAAGGTCATGCTCTCACCTCTGTCTGTGAATGGAAAGAAAATCTTATCCATTCACCGACCTAGGGCCTTTTATAGGTGGCTGGCCAGACCACCTTCGGCGGCCTAACGTGAAACCAAAACTCATGCATGTTCGGCGGTCGAACTTCACCTTCGACGGACGAACCTTGCATTTCTTCCTTGGCTCTTTTCTTTCACAAACTCATTTCCTTTTATACTTAAAACATGAAAACATACTAAAATCTTTTACAAAAACATAAATCTTACCCTTCTAGAGGAATCTGACAGCCGAGATGCCACCGGAAAGGAGACTTCCGATGCCGGACTCTAGCCGGGTATTACATTCTCCCCCCTTAAGAACATTCGTCCTCGAATGTTCCACAAACAATGAAACACAGAAAAAGAAGGAACACTAACCTTAAAACAAATATGGATACTGCTGGAGCATAGACTCCCGTGTCTCCTAGGTGCACTCTTCTAGATTGTGGTGGTTCCAAAGGACTTTCACCATTGGAATTTCCTTGTTCCTTAGCTGTCTGATCTGTGTGTCAAGGATCCGTACTGGCTGCTCGACATAGGTGAGATCTTCAAGGATCTCTACTTCAGTCTCACTAAGAACCTTACTCGGATCTGACACGAACTTCCGTAGCATAGAAACATGGAAAACCGGGTGAATTCTCTCCATAGCAGCAGGTAAATCCAGCTTGTACGACACATTCCCGATCTTCTGCAAGATCTCAAAGGGTCCAATGTATCGTGGGGCTAGCTTACCCTTTTTCCCAAAGCGAACTACTCCCTTCATTGGAGACACCTTTAGCAAGACCATATCACCCTCCTGAAACTCTAACTGCTTTTTGCGGATATCTACATAGCTTTTTTGTCTGCTCTGAGCCGTCTTGATTCTCTCTCTGATCATGGGCACCACTCTGCTAGTGATCTCTACTAGCTCTGGCCTTGCAAGAGCCGCCTCTCCTACTTCTTCCCAGCAAACAGGTGATCTGCACTTCCTCCCATACAAAGCTTCATAAGGGGCCATCCCAATGCTAGCATGATGGCTGTTATTGTAAGCAAACTCCACCAAAGGTAGATGCTGCCTCCAAGAACCGCCAAAGTCTAACACACACATTCGGAGCATATCTTCTATGGTCTGGATGGTCCTCTCTGACTGTCCATCAGTCTGTGGATGGAAAGCAGTGCTGAAATCCAACCTTGTGCCTATCGCACTCTGCAGACTCCGCCAAAATCTGGAGGTGAACTGAGGTCTTCTATCTGACACTATAGACACTGGGACTCCATGCAACCTTACGATCTCCTCCAAATTAACCTGTGCCAACTTATCCACAGAGTAAGTACTCCTAACAGGAATGAAATGAGCAGATTTCGTGAGTCTGTCCACAATCACCCAAATGGAGTCTAGTCTGTTGGACGCTGCCGGTAAGCCCACTACAAAATCCATAGCTACGTTCTCCCATTTCCATTCTGGAATCGGCAGTGGGTTCAGCATTCCAGCCGGCTTCTGATGTTCCAGTTTCACCCTCTGGCAAACTTCACAGGCGGATACAAACTGTGCCACTTCTTTCTTCATAGCTGGCCACCAATACACTCTTTTCAGATCCTGATACATCTTGTTGGCTCCAGAGTGAACACTGTACCTTGCATTATGAGCTTCCCTCATAATGTCTCCTTTCAGATTGATGTCATCTGGTACACATAGTCGATTCCCATAGCGGAGGATCCCTTTGCTATCAAATCTGAACTCTGCATTGTTGCCTGACTGAACAGTCTTGGCAATTTTCACTAACTCAGGGTCCTCATGCTGTTTCTGAGCCACCTGCTCCAGAAACACTGGTGTCACTCTCATCTGTGCTATCAACGTACGCGTACCAGACAACTCTAGCTGTAGCCTTTCGTCGATGAGCTTGTAAAACTCCATCACCACTGGTCTTCTCTCTGCTGCTATATGGGACAAACTGCCAAGTGATTTCCGGCTTAGGGCGTCTGCCACAACATTCGCCTTACCCGGATGATACTGAATCTTGCAATCATAGTCACTGAGCAGTTCCACCCATCTTCTTTGCCTCATATTCAGCTCTTTCTGACTCAAGATGTACTGTAAACTCTTATGATCTGTGAAGATCTCGCATTTAACCCCATAAAGGTAATGCCTCCACATCTTGAGTGCAAAAATAACGGCTGCCATCTCTAGGTCATGGGTGGGGTAATTCAACTCGTGCTTCTTCAACTGTCTCGAAGCATAAGTAATCACCCTTTTATGCTGCATCAGAACATAACCCAATCCCACTCTGGACGCATCACAGAACACTGTGAAGTCCTCATTACTGACAGGTAGAGCTAACACCGGTGCTGATGTTAATTTTCTCTTTAGCTCCTCAAAGCTCTCTTCACATTAGTCCGACCACACGAACCTCTGATTCTTGTGAGTCAGTTTGGCCATAGGAGCAGCTATCTTTGAGAAGTTCTGAACGAACCTCCTGTAGTAACCTGCCAAACCCAGAAAGCTTTTAATCTCTGTCACTGAGGTGGGTCTAGGCCAGTTAGCTACAGCTTCTATCTTCTTGGGGTCTACCTCAATACCTTCTGCTGATACAACATGCCCCAAGAAGGAAATGCTCCTTAACCAAAACTCACTCTTAGAGAACTTGGCATATAAACCATGCTCTCTCAGAGTCTGCAGAACTGTCCTCAGATGCTGGGCATGCTCCTCTGTATCTCTGGAGTACACTAAGATATCATCGATAAAGACAATCACAAAGTGATCCAGATACTCGCTGAAAACTCTGTTCATGAGATCCATGAATGCTGCAGGGGCGTTAGTCAACCCGAACGGCATTACTAAGAACTCATAATGCCCATATCTGGTCCTGAAAGCTGTCTTTGGCACATTTGCTTCTCTAACTTTCAACTGATGATACCCGGACCTCAGATCTATTTTAGAGAAACAACCTGCTCCAGCTAGCTGGTCAAATAGATCGTCGATCCTAGGTAGGGGATACTTATTCTTGGTAGTGACCTTGTTCAACTGCCTATAGTCGATACAAAGTCTGAGGGATCCATCCTTCTTTCTGACAAATAGCACTGGAGCACCCCAAGGTGAGGTACTAGGGCGGATGAAACCCTTATCTACCAAGTCCTGCAACTGCTCTTTCAACTCTTTCAACTCTGCTGGCGCCATCCTGTAGGGAGGAATAGAGATAGGTCTGGTACCAGGCAGCAATTCTATTGCAAACTCTATCTCCCTATCAGGTGGTAGTCCTGAAAGCTCGTCTGGGAAGACGTCTAGAAATTTTCGGACTACAGAAACTGACGCTGGTTCCCTAACCTGTCTATCTAGCTCTCTCACATGAGCTAGAAACCCCTAACAACCCCTCCTAAGCATACGACGAGCCTGAAGGGCTGAGATCAAACCTCTAGGAGTACCCCTCCTGTCTCCTCTGAAGACACACTCTGACCCATCCTGGTCTCTGAGCCTAACTACCTTGTCTCTACAGTCCAAAGTAGCTCCATATGTAGATAGCCAATCCATCCCTAGAATGACATCAAAATCCGTCAACTCTAGAACCACCAGGTCAGCTGGAAGGCATCTACCCTCTATGAACACTGGACTGAAGCGACAGACGGACACTGCCACTGATGGGTCACATTTGGGTCCACTGACCCAGAGAGGACACTCTAACTCTGAGATCATCAGACCCAATCTCTCCACGGCTCTCGAAGCAATAAAAGAGTGAGAAGCACCGGGGTCCATCAAAGCATACACATCAGAACACCCAATTATAAGATTACCTGACACCACTGTGTTCGACGTGTTTGCCTCCTCTTGAGTCACAGTGAAGATCCGTGCTGGGGCTACCGGACCTGCACCTCGGGAACCTGCTGCTGAAGAAGACGCTGACCCTCTCCCTCTGCCTCTGCCACTACTCTGAAGTATGGCTGGAGCTGCTGGCTGTGCCACACTGCCTGAGCTCATCTGCTGGGATGGTGCCATAAAGGTCACCTGAGGACATTCCCGAGCAAAATGTCCCTCCTGCCCACACTTAAAGCAGGCTGTAGATCCCATACGACAAACTCCATTGTGCGGCCTTCCACATCTCATGCACACTGTACTGCCTGTGCCAGAGCTTGAGCCACTACCCATTCCCAGACTAGACTTGATCTTGTTCCAGAACTTGCCCTTCCTCGCTTTAAATTTTTCTCCTTTCTTGCTTCCAGAAGTTGCTGCACTGGGGGTCTTAGAACCCGAAGACTGTGCCACTTACTGTTTGACTATTCCCTGACTAATGGCACTCACCTCCATTTTTCTGGCGGCATCCACTATAGAGTGGAAACTCTCTTTCTTTGCTGGCAGAATCAAGGAGGAATACCTGGGATGCAGTCTCATGGTATATCTCCTTGCCTTCTTTTGGTCAGTGTCATAAGCCTGACCCACATACTGAAGCAGATCCAGGAACTTATCTGTGTATTCATCTACACTCATCTCCTCGGTCTGCCTCAACTGCTCAAATTCTATCACTTTCAGCTCCCTAGAACTGTCAGGAAAAGCCCACCCTGCAAACTCATTGGCGAACTCTCCTCATGACATGCTGTCCAACCTGGGGTCCACATAATTCTTGAACCACTCTCGAGCCTTCTTACATTTCAATGTGAACCCTGCCATCTCAATGGCTCTGCTATCATCAGCTCCTAACTCATCGGTTATCATCTTAACCGTTCTGAGGTACTCGAATGGATCATCTCCCGTTTGAATTTAGGAGCATCCAACTTTAGGTACTCTGTCATTTTCACTTTGCTTCCCTCAGCTGAGCTAGGTTGCGGTGCTTGGACAACTGGGGCTACTGGTTCTGGTTCTGGTGGTGGAGAAGGTGCTGAACTTGACTCTGGGTATGCTGTACTGGGATGGAAAGGTGTGGGTGGATACATGGGATATGGTGGGTAAAAAGGAGGATAAGGCATATAAGGCATGTAGGTAGGATATGGGGTAAAGCTAGAGTAATCCGACGTACCCCCCATCAGATACCCTGGGCCCTGTGGAAAGGGTGGATAATGAGGTGGATAACCAAACCCCGAGGCCTGAGCGCCTCCCTGAGATTCTCCCATACCCTCTTCCGACCTGCCCATACCCATGCTTTCCTCTCTTGGCTGCTGATCCACATCCATAGCCTCCCTCACTTCCTCTGAGCTCCCTCCTCTATCTGCTCCTCTTCTGCTCTCGTCAAAAGACCTTCTAGGGTCCCTTGACGTACCCTCCCTGCTTGATCGCTGAGACCTTGCCCTTGGCAACGCAGGAGGACGAGCAGCTGAACCCTCATTCACTGGTGGGACTCCAGTCAATCGTGCAGATCGACGAGTGCCTCTCATCTTTACTTTCTGGAAAACAACATAACAGCACACATCAGCATAGAAACATCACAGAACAACAATGCACATACATAAATCATGGCATTACACATCATCATAGAGACAGGACTCAACATCCTATCCTAGTGGACAGGCTTTCCTATTGTGCTTGACCGACTATAACCTCTATGAGCCCGACACTCTCTATCTAGGTTCGACCATATGAACTTAGGGCTCTGATACCAATCTGTAACGATCCGAAAATCGGACCGCTACCGGCGCTAGGATCCAGGTCGACTTAAGGTCGCCGGGACCCGTAGCAAGCCTACTATCCTCTTTGTGTACCTGAAAAATCCCATACATGATCATACACTTTTGTGAAAAACATAAAACTGATACTTTGTACCAAGGCTCAACCTATGCATGCACTATCTCTGTATGACAGAACCCCTTACTAGAGCTTGCTCCAGACGGGTTAAACTCATACTCTGGTAAGCCTGGATTTCACATACTGAGAAAAACATTCACAGCACATAAACAGACCATGTATACAAAAAGGATTTACAACATGGGTCAAGCACAATACTCTACACTGTACAATACTAAACCATTTCTTTACCATATTACATGTCCACTCTATGCTATTACAAAATGCTTTACTCTTCCTGTACCCTGCTGACTTCCCTCTGACTCTGATCCTGCAAGACTGGAGTTAAAGGAGAGGGATGAGCTATACTAGCCCAGTGAGTAGTACAAATCAAACATGTCAATAAAACATGCTCACATGGAATGCATCACATCACAAGTAAATCACATCATCTCAGACGGACTGATGCAAAATTCCCTCAATCTGTGCCCGGCCCGCGAAGGAGCTCCTCAGGACTTTATTACGCACCCTAGGGTGCCCTGTGCCCGGCCCTCTCAGGGCTCCTCAGGACTTTACTACGAGGGCTAATGAATCCACTATGTCTGATCCGTACAAGCATAGAATAATGTAATGCGTCACATTAGTGTATTCTAGTGCACTCAACCTATTACATATCATGATGCATGGAACATGCTCAAAGCATTTACTTTCTCAAGTTAAAACATCATTAAGTTTAGTTCCACTCACCTCTGGCTAACTCTGAGCTGACTCTGAATATTCTGAAGCAGTGCTCACTACTGCTCTCTTTGGTTCCTCTGGTCCATTCCTACACAGGTGGACTCAAATGAGGGACCAAACTAACTCAAGAACAACCCTCGAATACTCCCCAAAACCCCCCTAAAACATCCTAAAAGAATCAAGAAAAACATGCAAAAGAAGGCTGGACAGGGCACTTTCGGCGGCAGGTTCGACGGCCGAAAGTCCCTTCCAGAGACAAAACTCAAGCACTTTCGGCGGCACTTCGGCTGCCGAAACTCCTCTCCAGAGACGAAAGTCGCCAACCTTCGGCGGCCGAAACCCTCCTCCAGAGCCGAAAGTCCAAACTTTTGGGGGCAAGCTTGGGCAAGCTTCGGCAGCCGAAACCACCTCCTTAGCATGTTCGGCGGCCGAACCTTCTTTCGGCGGCCGAAACTGGATTCTCCAGTTAGGCAGAAACGTGTTCTGCTTCATGCCAACCAACCCAAACTTCACTCAAACATGCAACCAACAAATTCCCAACCTGTATATACTCAAGTATAGGCACAAAGGGGTCCAAAACTACCTTAAAACCCCAACAAACAACACAACTAAACACATAAGCATGCTTTGACCACAAATCAACCAAAACTTCAACTTACCCTAAACATGCATCTCTACCCATAAACTTCATAAAAACCTCATAAATCATGACAAGAAGTTCAAGATCGTCACTTACCTCTTAAAAACAAGAAGATAAAATATCCCCAACGTGGAGATATGGAGAAACTCTCCCTCAAAGTCTCCAACTTCAAAACTTTGGTTGCTTTGCTCAAAAGCTTCAAAACAACATAAACCTCATCAACACTTTGCAAGATTTGAAGAAAACATGAAAATCACCCAAGGAAGGTCATGCTCTCACCTCTGTCTGTGAATGGAAAGAAAATCTTATCCATTCACCGACCTAGGGCCTTTTATAGGTGGCTGGCCAGACCACCTTCGGCGGCCTAACGTGAAACCAAAACTCATGCATGTTCGGCGGCCGAACTTCACCTTCGGAGGCCGAACATTGCATTTCTTCCTTGGCTCTTTTCTTTCACAAACTCATTTCCTTTTACACTTAAAACATGAAAACATACTAAAATCTTTTACAAAAACATAAATCTGACCCTTCTAGAGGAATCCGACAGCCGAGATGCCACCGGAAAGGAGACTTCCGATGCCGGACTCTAGCCGGGTATTACAATATATAAGAGAAAGTCCAGGTCGAGACCTATTCTATGCCCCTGACATTATGGATATGTTATATTATGTTATGTTTAAGAGGAAGTCCTGAGGAGCACCCATCGTGGGCCAGGCACTATTGGAATTTGTAGAGGGTTACTAGTGACAAGTTCATCTTGATGTAAATTGTTTGTGTTGTGATGCATTCATATGATCATATGTTTTATTAAATTATTTTTTTTATGTTCTGTTCACTATGCTCTTGTGGCTTATCCTCTTTTTCCTAACCCCAGGTTTGCAGGATTAGAGTTAGCTTAGGAAGTCGGCTGAGTTGCTGGTATAGCCTGTTGTAATAGTATAGTTGTGGACATGTATTAATTTGTGGATTAGAATTGTGTTTTGCCTAGGTTCCTTCTTGTCATCTCTGCTTCATGATCTTTTTATGTAAAAGTTTTTAAGTATAAGTTATGTTTGAACAGAGCTTGAGGTATGTAATGTTTACTATACTGAAGCATTTGATGAGAGCTCTAGTATGGATTTTATGTTTTCAATTATGAAGCATGCACAGCTCGAGTCTTGGTTCATGTAATGGTTATATTTTTGTTGTTCGTATGATCATATATGGGATTATATCAGGTGTAACAGGATGTATAGTAGATTTACTACGGGTTCCGGCTATCTTAAGTCGATCTGAATTCTAGCGCCGATAGCGGTCCGATTCTCGGTTCGTTACACTTTATCTCCTTATTTGCTTTTGCTTGTTTCTCAAGTGTTTTCTTAGCTATTATTGAATGCTTATGGTAAGAGTCTCATTTACAATATAAAGAATCTTGTTAGTGCTCAAGCTACAAGGCGAGAGGCGACAATTTTGTTGCAACTTCTTCGATGTTATACTTGAGCCTTCGACCAATTAATTAGAACTCAATCAATAATCAAATCCATATTGTACCACGAATCACTAAAAGCCTCCAAACCCATCGCATATAACCTCCCCACCTATGAATGATTTATCAGATCTAATAGCTTTGAGATTGAGAGTTACTAAAGTAAAAGTTGATAGTGGAAAACTGTCCCCTCGTGTGGTGGTCACTTTTTATTTTTCATTTTTTAATTTTATTCAATCTGTATAGGCATCTGATAAAGGTAAGAGACAGGTAGATAGGCAATAGGGATGGATGGATGGATCCATATGAAAGATCCATCTCTTTCATATGGGTAAGAAGAAAGTATGAGGTTGATGGATGAGGATGGGAATATAAATAAAAGAAGTTTGTTTTATGGCCTTTTACTTTAGAAGAAGAAGACGAAAGCTCTAAAGGCTAAAGCAACTTGGATTCTTCTATATTACTTTTGATTCATTTTAAAGTTTTGAGAGAGAACAAGTAGGATTTTTAAAGTAATCATATCTGGAAACTAAATAAATAAAAAAAAAGAGTTTATTAGGTAGTTTCATAATAATTAATTCATTTAGTCTTACATACCTTGCTTTTTATTTTTTTTTATCATCACACGACCTCAGGAGTCGTTGCACATAGCCTCCCACCTCTAAATAAGATCATCAGCCTCAATAGCTCACTCATTATTTTCAATTTGAAGGTGATTTGAACTAGTCTCGCATTTTTTTTATTCACTTTTTATAAAATTTTATTTTAAATAAGATTCATAATTATTATTAAACTTATATTAAATTAAATATTTAATACCACATCATTAAATTTTGATAATGTTAATGAAAAGTCTCATTTTATTCATGACAAAAAAATGCATGATACAAAGTTAATTTTTAAATAACTTAGCTTGAAAAGGTAAAAAACTTTCATAATATTTTTCTTTTTATAGTTTCCCTTAAAATTTATTAATTTATATTTTTATATTATAATTTCATTTTATATTCAGTTCTAATAATATATTTCGTTGATATAATTTTTCTTTGGCAATGCTTCTATAATGCTTTGCTAATTTTGAATAATTTAACAACTCGAAGTATAAGTAGCTGTCTTAATGGGCTATCTATTTGTCTCAACCAGAAACTTGAGAACATGTATTTTTTTGGTGTCCTTACGTTAGATTGGTTTGATTTATCAGTCTTTATAGGTATATGCTTGTTCAAGGGGTTTTTCCAATTTTTTGGTGAGAAGTTTTGTTGGAACATTCACACTTAGATTCAGATGTTTCTTACTCCGTGATCTTAATTACAATTATATTATAGTATATTTAGAAAGAGCGAAACAAATGCATATTTAAAAAGGTTGAACACAATTACAATTATATTATAGTATATTTAGAAAGATCGAAACAAATGCATATTTAAAAAGGTTGAACACGATCCTATAACCACATTGGAACAAATATCTGCTGACTTTTGGCAGTGCAGCTGCAGTTGCAAAGTGATATTTTTGTTTATTCATCTTTTTCTATACTGGATTCAGTTAGAAACTCACATAACTTTTTTGTGATGTTACATGCCAAGATCAGTTTTTCTTAACTCTTATTGCTGTCACTGCTATTGATAATGAAGGATCGAAAGTTTATAGTATATATTGTCAATAAAATTCATTGTGTTTTTGCTCTTAAAGTGAAACTTGAGCTGTACATAAAGGTATATTAAATGGCTTCCAAGGTTAGTAGACACTTTATTGAGTGTGCGACATGCTCTTTACTATATAATGCATTTTACCTATGGACGTCCGTTTCAATATGGAAAACTAGTACAACGTTATTAACGATATTATTTTTTCAGTTTCTAAATTCTTTATATGATTTTGAAATACATTCTTTTTGCAGCCAATTACTTCGCTAATGCAATGGCAACACTCTTTCTGAATGATTCTCTTGTTTTTAGAATGGTTGAGTGACTATCTGATTTACAACAGTTTTTGTAGTTTTATTTCTCTGTTGAGTTTATCAGCCTTATAAGTGCATTCTTCTGCTTGTCAAATAATAATAATAACAATAATTCTTAAGTCATAATAGCAAAACAATCGAATTAGTCTAAGATAATCTTAAGCTTAGACTTTGATCTCCTCTCACATGGGGTTTCTCTCCTCTCTTGATTAAGATGCTGCAAATAGGTTGTTGGAGGTGTTTTGACATTGTTTTTTAGTAGACCATTTGTGGTTATTCCAATTAAGGGTGAGCAGTATTCGGTTCAAACCAAAAAAATTGATCGAACCGAATCGAATTGAAATTTTAGTTCGGTTTTTTATATATTTCGGTTCGGTTTGGTTTTTAATTTCAGAAATTTTGGTTATTTCGGTTCAATTCGGTTTTGATCAGAAAAAAAATAAAAAAAATCAAACCGAACCGATTAGTGATAATAATATGTTTTTTCAATAATATAGAGAAATTAAATTATATTAAGATTAAAATATTTTAATTAAATTTTAAAATATTAAAAATAAAGGATAAAAAATAAAAAAAAAATTATTAAAAATCGAAACTGATCAAACCGAATCGAATCGAACCGAATCAGACCGCTTCGATTCGATTCGATTTCTGACTAAAATCGGATCGATTTGATTTTTATAAACACTAAAATTTTGATTTTCAATTTATTCAGTTTGGTTCGATTTTAAACTGAATCGACTGAATGCTCACCCCTAATTTCAATGTCGTCTTTTGGTTGCAATGGATGATGGTAGCGATACAGTGGACAGAGTTATTTGGATAACAACAGCATTAAAGGCATGCATTCTAATTTTGTTTTTTTTAAAATAGAAATTAAAAATTAAAATGATAGAAGGTGAGAACTCTTAAATTTATTCAGATACACTTATTATCAGACTAAACTTATGAGTGTGCATTCTAATTATTATTATTACTTTTATTAAATTTAAATTAATTTTCTAATCTAACTTTTTTTTTAACTCCACGAATTACTTTGCACCAATATAAAAAAGTACTATTTTAAATGTTATTGAATCTAATAAATTCATTTGATTTTCTACTAGAGTTGCGGACTATATATAGTCCTTTTTCTAAATCAAAATCAAAAGTTCAAACCGACATATCAGTTCTTGAAATTTTAAAATAAATCATCTAATAAATTTTTTTACCTAGGTAGACTAGTTAATTATCAACTAATTAAATTCAAGGTTTTTTTTTTTTTTACTTATAAAGAATATTAATAACCCTTTTATTATAAACTAGTTGGCAGTTTAAAATTTTAATTGAACTAAAATTAAAATCTTAAAAAATTGTAACTGTTTTATAACTAAATTAAAACTATTTCCAAACTGTTAAAATTCTGACCCATTCCAGATTGATCTGCAAATTAAATCGAATTGCGAATTCCAAACCGAAACTGGTCCTGTGCCAGTAACCAACTTGTTTCCTGATCCTTCAGCTCCCACCCCTAGCTCAAGATATCAATTGTTGTTTCTTCGAATGCAGTGACTCTTTCTATTGATACTCCATCAGAGAATTTAAAAAAGTGACATGTCATTTTTATAATTGGAAAATTATTTTAATAGGAAAAACAAAGCTTAATCTTATTTAATTTTAAAATTAAAGGATTTTTATGTTATAAATTAAAATTTAGGTATCTTAATTTTGTGCACTTATTTTATATTTAATGTCATTTAATATTGCAGTAATAATTTAAATTTAAAAATAAAAATTCTTCTCTAGTGGGCAATATTTCCACCTTTCCATCATCTCACACTATTTTCTATTTAAATTTATGGGTATATTCACTTTTCTAAAAATAAAATTAAAAAAATAGAGATACATTTCAAATTCAATTTTCAACTAAATTAGGTCGGCCTATCATTTTGGTAACCATGTTTTCTATTTTGATCATTCAATTTTCCCCAATTCGTTGTTTTAATAAATATCTTATTATGATTTAAAAAAGTCCAATGAGCTGAAAAAAATCAATTATTTTTTCATTTTAGTTCAGACATTAAATTTTTGAATAAATTAATTCAATATTTATATTTAATGTAATTTTAATTAATTTTAAAATTTAAATTAAAAATAAGTAATTTAATTATTAATATACATCTTGTATAATAATAATATATTTTATTTTACCATAATAATTATAAATATTTTATATTAAATATATTATTTAATTAATAATAATATGTATAAAATAATTAAAATAATGTATTTATTATAAAATTTTCATAATTTTTATAAAAATAAAATTTATATTCTGTTAAAATTATAAATTCTTTTTTTTTGTTATGCCTACTTAATGTTTAGCAGTTACATTACTATTATCTTTTAAATTAAATATATCAATTAAGTGTAATTAAATATAAATTAATATTATTTTTTATATATATAATTAGTTTTTTAAATTAGATATATAAAATTAGTTTATATTTAAAAAAATAAAAAAAAATATTGCATTTGATAATACTATTGAAACTCCCATATTTTAATTTTTTAAAATTGATAAAAAATAAATTAAAATATAAAATAACGACTTTTTCAATCAATTGACCTTTAAAAAATTAAAAATCTTATTGTAGGAGATTGAGGAAATGAGAAATCGACTTGCTACTCGATAATTAGTTTGCGCCGCATAAGTATAATATTTTTTAAGGCCTATTAATGCGAAAATACTAAATATTTTAGTCAATTTATGATTTAATTTAAATATTTAATTATTACTATAAATGTAAAATTTTGAAAAAAATAAAACATTTTAATTTAATTTTCAAATTAAATGGGAAGCGTAACACAGGGTAATCTAAATACTGAATATTTTAGTCAATTTACGATTTAATTTAAATGTTTATTTATTAATATAAATGTAAAATTTTGAAAAAAGAACATTTTAATTCAATTTTCAAATTAAATGAAAAGTGTGTTGCTACATAACATAAGACGTGGTAATCTTAGTATTAAATATTGACATTTTGCATGACGTGTAGTATTTTGAAAAATGAAAATCGAATCCTTAATTTGTTGAACACCGAAATGAATTGAATTTTGACTGAATCACAATATTTCAATTTAATTAATTGGTTTTAGTTATAAGGAGAGAAAAAATAAGAGAAAAAGAAAATTTGTTACCGTAGCCACAGAGAAAAAAGAAAATAGTGAATGTTTTTTTTTTAAAAGCAGCATTCCTTCGCGACGTTGTCGCCGCATGGAGAAAAAAGTGAATGTTGTAGGTTAGTATAAAATATATTAAATTCAAATCCCAATAACTCAAATCATGTCAATTATTCGAATGCCTTATAACTCTTAAATAAATTGATAGAATTCTAATTACAATAGTAAATAGTTATAAATAAAGTGGTAGAATTCTAATTATAATAGCACATTACCCATATCATACTATTATCATTATTTGATAAAATTTCATATTCAATCTTATTTTGGATTTTATATTCTAGGCTAGATATCTCATCTACTCTTAATAATTTTCAAATTCTATCCACCGCACTATACAAAAAGCTCATATCCTCCATACTTAGACGCTATTTTCTTGAACAGTCAATTGAAGAGATTACCAAACCAATCATACCTTTTTTCTCTTATATTTTATAGATTTATATTAAAAAAATTAGATGTAAATAATATCATTGGCGCTATATATGAAAATCAACACAAAAGCTATATATCTCCTTCGCACTTTTTTTTATTATTATTTAAAGTAGATTGTGATCAAATAAATAGATAGTCTGTAATTTGTGATATCGAGCTAAATAAATTTATCACTATAAGAAATCTAGAGTTTTGCTAAAGGTTTTTCTTCGTCACAAAAAGCTTTTGTGACAAATTTACTCTCATTTTCTATACTCTCGTCACTAAATTCTTGTGATTGAAATTTATATCTGTCACTAAATCAGCAACGAAATTATATTGTTGCTAATCTGTCACTAAATTATATGCATAAATATTTTAATACAATGTTAATTTTAAATATCTCTCAAAGCCTGTATTAGTTTTTTATTATTAAATTTTTATTTTAAAAAAATTACAAAATATATCATCACATTAATGATCTAATAAGGGCCTTTATTGTGAAATAAAAAAGTAAGAAAAATGATTGACTATTTTATTGCAAGATGATGATATTTACATGCATCAATCAAGTAATAATAATTACTTTTCATTTTTGTATTTGTTTTTTTCCTTTATTTAGACTCTGCATTAATTTTAGGATCACATGTCATTATATATCATCTTATATAAATTTAATTTTTATAATTTTATATTTTTTTATAAAATTCATTTTACACATAAGTTTTAACACGTTATATCACCTATAAAAGAGGTACAATTATAGAGTGATAGTACGCTTCAAATATCGAAAGACTCTTCCTTAAATTCAAGCGACCTTTTGCTCCCCTAGGTGACGTAAGAGCGCTCTTCCAAGCAAATTATTGCTCACTTAGGTGAGGTAAAAGCGTCCTTCTAGGAAAACTATTGCCCATCCAGACGATGTAAAAGCGCCCCTAGACGACGTAAGAGCGATCTTCTAGACAAACTATTGCCTACTTAAGCGACGTAAGAGCACCATTTCAGATAAATTATTGCACACTGAAGTGATGTAAGTGCACCCTTCCAGACAAGCTATTGCCCATTTAGACAACTCACGGGGCACTTCAAATGAATCATCATCCACTTAGGTGACTTAGAGCGCCCTTTCAAGTGGCTTTTTGCCTAACTCAGACACCTTAATACGCCTACTCAGGCAGCTTTCCGGCTATCTTAGGTGGTAATAGATCACTAATGTTTTGCGAAGGCAAGATAGGCAATATCTGACTTTAACTTTTAGAGAAAAAAATTGCTTAAAATCTTTAAAGCAACGTCTCATCTATTTTTTTTTTAAGATTATAGCTTTTCTAAATTGTTGGATTTACAGAAAGTCTTTTAAAGCAATTCAAACTTTGAATGACTAAAATGTTAAAATTTAAAATACATCTTTTAACACTGAATCTAAAGATTCAATCACTGTAAGAGGACTACTAAGGTAGATTAATATTAAAATATATTAAATTCGAGTCTCAATAACTCAAATCACGTCAATTATTTAAATACCCTATAGCTTCTAATAGAATGGTAGAATCCTAATTATAATAGGACATTATCCACATCAAAATATTATCTTTATTTAATAGGATTCACATCCTATCTTATTTAAGATTGCATATTCTACACTGTATATAATTTTATTATCTCATCTACTCCTAATAATATTCAAACTCTATCTACTATACTATATAAAGGATACTATTTTATCCAACAGTCAATTTCATAATTTACTCATTACGCATAACTGACTTAAATATCAGAGAAATTACCAAATAAACCCATCGGTGTTCTCTCCTATTTTGTAAGTTTACAAAAAGAAAAATTATTATGTGAATAATATCAGTTTGTTTACTATTTGATTTTGCCTAAAATTAAAAAAATCAAAATTCAATTCTTTCACATATATAATATAAAATTAGCCCCTAAAATTTAAGGGGTGTGAGATATAAATATTGAATTAATTAAATCAACAATAGCATAGCTCCAAATTAAGTTTCCTTAAGCTTCAAAAATAAATGAAACCTGACCACAAGAGTTACAAAAATAAGCATTACAACTCTTTACAGCATAAAAGTATTCTTAAAATTACATAAAAAAAAAAATCAAAGAACATCAAAGAGAGAATAAGCCTGCAAAGCACATTAGCAAATCCATATAATTTTTGTATTATAAAAATGAGTTTATATTTTTAAAAAAATTACTGTAAATATTCATTTTTTTACCCATTCAAATATTTTTAAATTTCAAATATAATTATCTGATCTTGTGAAATTTATAACGGTATGAAATTTTTTTTTATTTCTATAAATTTGATATTCAAATCTAATTTTCTAAAATTTATAAAATTTTATTTTTTTTATGAGATTCCGTAGATTTGATTAGATTATGTCAAGGTTTACCTAATAACTCATATCGATTATTTTTCTAATCTAAATAGTCTCTACCTCCACAAAGTAAACACTACTTATATTTATACTTTTTTCTTTCTTTCTATATACTCTCTTCTAGTTTATAATAAAAAAATAAATTTTTGTTGTTATGATTTTAAAAATAATTAAAATACTAAAAGAACATATTTTATTGTGGAGGATTACAAAATAAATTTTTATGGATAATACTTTTGCACAATTCAAGTTTTTCCATTCTACCTCTCTTAATTTTTCTAACAATCTTGATTTAAATTGTGTACAATAGAGGAGAAACACAATAGCTAAAAATGGAGAAATTGAGATGAAAGAAAGCATGCAAGCCAAAACGTGGGACTAAGATCTAAACAGCAAGCATTGAAAGAGTCAAGCAATCACAATTCTAAAAGTGAAATGTGAAAGTGGCTCTTAGTTTTTAAAATTGCCATCAAGGTCAGTTATTTATTTTTTAAATACTATTTTTTCCTTTTTTTTTTGTTTCTTTATTTTCATATTTTTAAACACTAACACGACTTTATTTATTTAATTTTTAAATAATATTGTTTAACAGATAATTACCTTTTTATAAAAAGGGTAAATTATTATTACTAACTAAATCTTTACATGGTATTTTAATTTTAGTCACTCCTTTATTTTTTGACAATTTTAATCAAATTAGAAAGATTATTAACAATTTTAGTCAGAGGTTGAAATCTGCTTATATAGTATATATGTTAGTAAAGAAAATAATATTTTAATATGGATCCCATCTGCTTAATACAATAAATTATAAATTTTAGCCAAATTTTTATGCAAATTATCAATTTTAACTGATGTTCTGAGATTCAGAGGATAGGATTTTCTCGTGTGTGTAAGCTTGATCCTTTTTTGGGTCCTTCTTCTCCTTTTATTCTTTTCTTCTTGTATGTCATTGGCGCCTAACGGTTTTTCTGCTACAGTGACGTTTGTCTCTGTCAAGCAGGCCCGTACCGTCAGTCGTCATATCCATGTCAGGCTACCATTTAATTTTTTCCAGTGTGCATGCAAACAGGACTGTAAAAGGACGGGACTTTATTTCTCCCCATGTTCCCTTCTCGGGCCGGCCTCCTCCCTACTAGGCTTGGGCTGCCAACGACTTGGCCCATTATTCGTGTTAGAATCTGGGCCGAAGCCGCTCGACAGGTCGGTTTAGGGACGTTCCGAGTTCAAAGTCTGATCTACGTCTGTGGACCCTGACTCGGCCCAAGAAAGTGCGAGATCTGACGGTTATCATTAACCAAAATGTAAAAAAAAAGAAAACAAAAAGTATAACAGAAGGTGAAGTGACTATTTAATTAGCATAGAAATTAATTTTTGCGAAATTCATTTGAATCGGTTGTTCAGTCAAGTAAAAATTATATTTTTTAATACTGCACCGACTTAAATATGGTTTGATGCAGAGAAGCTACTAATCTTATGCTAAGAAATAGGACTGAGATATTTTATTACCATACTCAAATAAGTTCGTTTTTTACTCTAGACTAAAATTAACACAATCTTATAAATTACTTTTGCAAATAAACACCTTTACCTAAATTGACTACTTACATATATTAAAAACAAAGCTCTTATTATAAATTATTTTTGTCACAGAGTAACTTTTTATTCCATTTTTATCCATCAATTTTAGGTCAGGTTGATGCTAATTTTTACGGTGTAGTCCCACTAGAAATAGTTTAATTAAACTTTTTCTATTAAATTATTGCTTGAACATGGTTTGATGTAGGTGAGTATGAAAATTTTAGTTAAAATTGAAAAAGTAATTGGCTAAAATTGTGAAATTGTATAAAGGATTGGCTAAAATATCTTTTAGTAAAGTGGCCCCACAATTTTTAAATTATATTTTTGCTGACTTAGCAAGTCAAGTGAGCAGATTTCAACCCCAACTGACTCCGGCTAAAATTATTAATAACCTTTTTAATTTTGTTAAAATTGTAAAAAAAAAAAAAAAAAGATTTAGCTTTTTCAATGTTAGTAGGCCTTTTTAGATAAGAGATTGAAAGAGTGGAGTGCACATGCCTTCAACATAAATAATATTTTTTAAAAAAAGTATTTTGTAAAAGTGCAAAATAAAAAAAAAATTATATATTTTCACACATTTTTACTTAAAAATTTGTAGTTTAATTTGTATCAGAATAGTATCTCGTGGTATCACATTATTAGCAAATAGTAGCGATTTCTATACACCTCAGAAAATGCTGATATATCAAGTAAAATATAATTATTTATTAATATTTTTCTTAAAAAAGTATAAAAAGTTACTTATAATTTCTTTTATTTTTATTTCAAAATTTATAATTGTGTCAAAATATTACATTGTGATTCTATTTTCTGATGATATTTAAAAATTGTACTGTTTGTTAACGGTTGAACCACAAATCTTAAAATGAAAAATCGATCAAACCATAAGATACTTTTTCTTACTTTCTTCTTTCTAAACATACCTAGAATTAGACATTCTAATAATATATATATATATATATATATATATATATATATATATATATATAAAAGCAAAAAAAAGCATGTGGTTTAAATAAATTTTCACTTCAGGGTCCTAATTCACTTCAGTCAATTAGGCCATTTTGGCAGACAAACATCTAAATTGGTCAACATGTCAGTCGAATTTATTTTTTTAATTTAGTTAATTTAAAAATATTATTATATTATTATATTATTATATTATTAAATGAGTATAGAAGAAGAAAAAGGCAAGGAAACTTTTGTCTTCTCAACCTAAAGCTGATTTCCTCTCAAAATTTACAATCGAGATTTTAGGTTCTTCAAATAGAGAGTAGAAAGAGCTCATATTTTGCCATCATAGCATTGACATTATTGTGTTTACAGTATATTTGAAAGGTATGGAGGTGCAACATAATATCTAGCTCTTGTATGGTGTTTGAATCTCACTTTCATGCACCACAAGTTACGAAAAATGTCAAATTTGATCTCCTCTTATCTATTTTTGTCTTTTCAATGCATTTAAGGTCACGATTGTTGGTTGAAACTAAGTAGGGAATCTTGATTTTATTTGTTTGTTGCTTATAATTTCAGTGTTTTACTCATGCTATTTTCTCTATTTTTGGTTTTAAGTAGAGTATAATGAGTAAATATGTCAATTTTTAAGGATGCACTATGGGAGTAAGTAATCAAATAGACCTCATATGGTGTACTGGGGAGGTTTTATTGAATACAATAGGAATAAGAATATCGATTTCTTATCACATTATGAGTTGTTAGGGTATAGTAAAGATTATGGGTATGATAATGGTTGTAGAATATGGTTTAGGATTATTGGTTTAACAGGAGATGAAGGATTGAGGAAATATTCAATGATCAAAATGTGAATAATATGGTTGACTACAATAAGGTGAAGAGTTAATTGATGTGTATTTTATGGGAAATGATCCTCCCTTGGCTATTTTTTAGGATAATTTTTCATAAAATTTAAAGCATGAAACTAATAATATAATTAGTTTTGCTGAAGATGACGAAAACCTTTAAGAAGCAACTGAAAGTGAAGATGATTCTAAGCAAAATGTTGATTACAACATACATGTTCTGGCAGAGAATTTGAAGGCTAATATTTTGGAAAAGGAAGGGCTTCTATATAGTAGTGATATTGAAGATGATGATTATGTGATGGACTCATATGTAGGAGAGATTTATAGTAAAGAGGATGATGATGTAAGTGATGTTAGTGAGATGTATATAGACTATGAGGGAAGTAGTGATGATATATTTGAGGGTGAGGAGACTAGTGGTAATAAAGCAATACCTGAAGTTTATAAAAATAAATTAGATGAAGGTATGCAAGCTGGTGGTGATAAACCTTAATGAATAAGATATTAGAGAATTTAATGAGAGACTAATAAAGGATGTAGACTTATAAAGCATGGTGGATTCAGACATTGAGAATGCAAATGTCTTTGTGGATTTTGATGAAGAAATTGAAATGAAGGATGCTTCAATTATTGTAGGTATGAAGTTTACAAATGGTCATGTGTTTAGAAAAGTATTGAGGGAATGGTCAATAGGAAAGGATATAGTTATGTCTTGGTAAAAAATAATAGGCTGAAGATTATAGTAGTCTATAAGAGCAAATGTGGATTTAGGGTCTATGTAATCAAGCTTAGGGATTGTGAGACATTTCATATAAAAACCTTTGAGCCAGATCACCATTACCCTATAGTATTTCATAATCGCATTGTTAGTTTAAAGTATTTGGCAAAAAAACATCTTGAAGAATTAAGAGAAAATCTAAATTGGAATGTCAAGGTAGTGCAGAAGAAATTACAAAGGGAATTGGGAATAAAGATCTCTTTATCCAAATGTTATAGGGCATAGAGAAAAGACATAGCAAAAATTGGTGGTGATATTAGAGAGCAATTCATAAGGGTTAAAGATTATGCATTGAAAATATTGAAAACAAACCCTAGTATATGGGTTAAGGTCTCTATACGTGTACATACAACGTGCGATAAAGAAAATAGAAGAGATGCATTCTTCTAGCATGTCAAAAGAGATTACTATATTTCAGTATATGTATGTTAGGTTGGTAGCTTAGAAGTAAGGTTTTATTATTAGAATTAGACCTATTATAGGTTTTAATAGATACCATCTTAAGACTTCAATGGGAGGGCAATTACTATGTGCAACAGCAAGAGATGAGAATGATAACATGTTTCCCATTGCACTGGTTGTAGTTGATGTTGAGAGCAAGAATTCTTGGTTATGGTTTCAAAAGTTGCTTATTAATGATTTTGGTCACCCTAATGAAACAGGATGGATGTTCATGTTAGATCAACAAAAGGTCAATTTTTACCACTTACTATAAACTCATGATTTATATCTCATGTTTAATCTCAATTAACTATTGGTTATTGTGTTAAGACCTAATGTAATTTGTGTTTCTCATGTTTTTAAGAGATAATTGAGGCTTTCAAATTATTAATGCAACTAGTGAGCGTCATATGTATGACAATTATAAGAAGATTTTTAGAGGACTCAAGTACAAAAAGAAGTTATAGTCTATAACATGTGCAATAACTATGAAGACTTAGGAATATCACATGAAGAACTTGAAGGAAATGGGCACAAATTCTTATGGTTCGATTATGATGCATGATCCTAAGACTTGGTGCAAAGCACATTTCTCAGAGCATACTGATGTTGCTAGAAATAGAGCTGTGTTGTGCTGTGATTGGTCAATCCTGTAAGAGAGAGAATATGAATTGGTTAGCACCTACAATAGCCACTCCAACACTCAAGTCGGTAAACTGAAGAACAAGACGAATATAAGGAATTGCTTAGAACTCAAGAGTCATTATATAAGATTTGCGTACCTTGATCTCTATGATCATTAGCTTTTATAATATAAGAAGATGGAGTAATTACAACATGTCCTAGAAATTCGGTGGGTGTTGGCTAATTGATAAGGGATCTTACTGGCTGATTGATCGAGGATCCCATAATTACCGGTGTAATGAGGATCTGTTGGATTGTACCTGCTAATGATAACTTTATGTGAAAACTCGATCTTTCCTTAATATGGCGAGTCTTGGTGAAGAACCAAATGCAATGGTGCCCGGGTCTTCCTTTCCATGGGTGGGATTGCATATCGGCTTATCAGACTCCTACCATATGGTCATGTCTTATGGTGATAGCTCATGGCCTGCCTTGGATAATTATTAAGCAATATCATAAGTCTCCTTGCTAGTTTTCGATTCTTTAGATTCAAAGGTGACAATTGTCTTCATGATCTAAGGCATGTGGCCTGTTTAGATTGTCCTTCCATGCTCACGTCGCTTTTTGCCTTCTCCTGCCCATAAATGATAATTTCCCTGTTTCTTGAACTGCCCATAAATATTCAGTACTCAATCATAACCCTTGTCCGACCATAGCCAAATAAGACTTAAATAATTTCTATAAAATTGCTAAAGGGTTAACACCCGGCCAAAAAAAAAAACTTAGTAATCTTTGCCAGAACATGACTTACACGTGGCATTTCTGGATTGGCTTTTCTTGCTCACGTTGCTTCGCCTAGTCATAAATGACGATTACCTTATTTTTTGCCAAGTATATTAAGATCAGTACTCGACCATAGCTGAAACTCTTCATCCAGTATTTTCACTGATCAATGGACAAATTCAACATAAATCACTTGGTCAATTTTGTTAACAGAGTTAACACCCAGTCCTTGAATATAGAAAATATCCGCCTTGTGGCTTTAGCATAAAAAATGCCTTGAAACTTTTGTTTATCGGGACTAACACTCGGTCATGCACTTGGTGGAGACCCGCCTTGTGGACTTGAAACTTTTGTTTATTGGGACTAACACCTAGTCATATGCCTGGTGGATTCCCGTCTTATGGCTCACCTGGCAGATACCCATCTTATGGCCTTGAAAGTTTTGTTTATCGGAACTAACACCCGATCGTGTGCCTGTCAGATTCCCGCCTTGTGCCTCACCTGGCAGATACCGGCCTTGTGGTCTTAAAATTTTTGTTTATTGGGAATAATACCTGGTCATATGCCTGGCGGATTCTCGCCTTGTGGCTCACCCGAAGAATACCCGCCTTGTAGCCTTGAAACAATTATTTATTGGGATTAACACTTGGTCATGGGCCTAGTGGATTCCCACCTTGTTACTCGCCTGATAGATACCTGCCTTGTGGCCTTGAAACTTTTATTTATCGAGACTAATATACGGTCGTGTACCTGGCAAATTCCCGCCTTGCAGCTCGCCTGGCAGATACCTGCCTTGTGGCCTTAAAAATTTTTTTTATCAGGACTAACACCCATTATTATGCCTGGCAGAATCTCGCTTGTGGCTCGCTTAGCAGATATCTGCGTTGTGTCCTTGAAACTTTTGTTTATCGGGACTGACTTGCGGTTGTCGAAGTCGGTTAAAAATAACCTTTTCGGTTATCAACAATATCACTACTGTAGATAGTGGCAAAGGATCGTATCCACAGAGAATTGAAAACTTATTTATTTTTTTCTCAACAAGACCAAAAGAATTAACTGAATGAGAAGCTGAAAGCATGTAATTGTAAGCAGAATGAAAATAAAGTGCAATAAAAGTAAAAATGGGGGGTTTGAGATTGATTTGATTAACCAAGTACTGAAAGCAATTAAATAAGCGAGTAATGAAAATAAAATGGAAATCAAATATGAGAAAGGTCTAGTTGAAGAGTTGGATCCACTTCAGTTGTTTGGATTGATCATTGAACTTATGTTCTTTTGATTGATTCAATAGATTAGTTATGGAGATGGAAAATGCTTCTCACCACCATGTCTCTCCTTATGATTAAAACAATTAGGGAACGTCCTCTAATTAATTACTAATTAACAAATTGCCAAGGAACGTCCTTGGGCCTTAGGCATCAAAACAATTGTTAATTGCATGAAGGGATAGAGAGATCCAATCCTAGCTACTCAAACGCATGAGATGTTGCTAGAAATTACGGACTCAATCCTTAGTTTTTACACCAAGTGTTCTTGTGTTTGAACAATCCAAGAAATTACGAACTCAAAATTATTCAAACTAACAATATATTACCTTGCAATCAATAATCAAGTGGCCACATTGATCAAAATAACAAAGCAATAATGGAATCAAGTATGAAATTGCATAAATATTGAATTAACCAAAGATAACAATGTATGTTCAGATCTCACAATCCATAAAACAACTTAAGTTTCAACCAATCTTTAACTAGATTAAAAGGTTTCAGCCACTCATGGTTGAACCAAAACCAAAAATAAAAGAAAAGAAGAAAGGTAGAAGAAAAAGGAGAGGTGGAGCGTCGGCCTTGTGCAAGGTGAGGCGTGAAGATGTTCTGAAGATGGAGAAGAGTTCAAGAGTGGCTCTCGGCCACTTAAGTGCTTTTTAAATTGGATTAGAGGCTGACCTTGCTGCCCTAGAGGTACTTGCTGCCCAAGTTGTGTCTGAAAAGGAAAGAATCGCGTTGCAAGCTCTTCAGAAGGAAGGAGGCGCGCGACATGCACTGCAGAAGGAAGGTGGCGCGCGCGGATGCTCTTCAGAGGGAAAGTGAGGCTCACGTGGATGCTCTGCAAAAGAGAAAAGATATCTATTAAGTCTTTCCTTTTTAGGTGGAGCCTTCGTTTGAATTTTGAGTGCTGAATGCAGAAGAGGCAAGTGCGTCTTCTTGAAATCTTGCTGCCTAAATAGGAAGATATGACTGCTGCAGTGTGTGCACATCATTGAACAAAGAAAGAAAGATCTGCATTTTGAATTTCAAATAATCTTCTGACTGAGCTTTCCTTATTTGTTTTTTGCTTCTGCACTTTTCTTATTTGAAAACTTTCCTTATTTGAAAACTTTCCTTTTTTGGCACTTTTCATATTTGACACTTTTTGGCAGTTTTAAGAGCATTTTCTCTAAATTGTCTCTTTACACCTAATATCTGCAAAACATGATTAAAACCACAAAATTAGGCAGAAATGGTGTAAATAAACATCAAGAATATCATGATAAAGTGGAATAAAATATGCTCTATCAAATACCCCCACGCCTAGCCTTTTGCTTGTCCTCAAGCAAATAAACACAGTCAAACAAGCTTTCTTTGCTACTTGATCCTTATTTCCACTTAAGCTCTTACTCAAGACACCTATTTTGAATCATTGCAGTGAAGAATATATGCATGAAGATTACTCACCTTCTTTCCTTGTTTCCCTTTACTTACCATGGCTAGGATTTGTTTTACTCAAGAGAGAGATTATACATGCACATGTTTTGTTCAGTTAAGACTTTTTCTAGCTTTCAGAGTGATTTGCCCCTACCTTGAAGTACTATATTCAGCTTTTTGCACTTAAGTTTTGCTTGAAAAAGTCACCAACCTTTTGACGTGAAGGTACATATTGGTGATATCCACCCCCAGTTACTCAGTTGGTCACCTGTCCAAGTGGCTACTAGCTCTGTTCATAGTCTTTCAACCATTGGAATAGTTTTCAATTGTGCTTATGAAGTCTAAGCCTTTGCTGAATTTCTTTAATCAATGCATTGGACAAATCAACACCAATTGCTAAATCAAGTCATGTTAAGTTCATTCACACAAATTTCAATTCATTCTCTCTAATGAGTGTCATCAATATATTTTTCACCATGGCAAGCTTAAAGATTCAATTCAAAAGGTAATTCTCAAATATGAATATAACTCACTGCAATTGATTCAATATAAGTTTAAAGAGTCATCACATCAATGGAGTCATAGAAAGAAAAGCTCATTCAACATAGTTCATAAGTTTGAGTAGAGTAAATCAAAAGGAAGAAGATTATGGTTGTGTGTTATTGAAAGCAAAAAATGAAAACAAACTAAAAGAAAATTGAAAGAAAAAAAAATCGCATGACCTGAAAGGAAAAAGAAAGAAAAATCGCAATTCTGAAAGGAAAAAGAAAAAATTTTCGCAAAAACTGAAAGAAGAAGAAGAAGAAGAAGAAGAAGAAGAAAGAAGAAGTAGAGATATGCACCCCCACACCAAAATCATGTATTGTCCTCAATGTATAAGAAAATAAAAGAGTAAAGGAAATTGAGTACTCCCCTGGGGTGTGGTGTGCATGGTGTGATTCCTTAGGCTGAATGAGTGACGAACAGATGTTCGTCTGGGAAGTCTTCCTTGACTGGACATGGCGCAGAGCTAGATGGAAGCCGGCTCAAGTAATCCACCACTAGATTCTCCTTTCCTTTCTTGTCCCTTATTTCTAGATCGAATTCTTGTAACAACAGAATCCACCGAATGAGTCTCGGTTTTGCCTCCTTTTTCTTGATCAGATATCGCAAGGCTGCATGGTCAGAATAGATGATGACTTTAGTCCCCAGGAGGTATGGTCTGAACTTTTCTAAGGCAAATACAACAGCCAAGAGCTCCTTTTCTGTTGTTGAGTAGTTGCTTTGGGCAGCATCCAATGTGCGAGATACATAGTGAATCATGTGGGGTGAGTTTCCCATGCGTTGCCATAAGACTTCCCCCACTGCATAGTTGCTTGCATCACACATGATTTCAAAGGGCAAGTTCCAATCAGGTGCCTGAATGATTGGGGCAGTCACCAGTAATTCTTTTATTAGATCAAATGCTGTTTTGCAACCTGCATCAAAATCAAATGTCACATCTTGTTGAAGCAATTTACATAATGGCTATGTGATTTTGGAGAAATCTTTTATGAATCTCATATAGAATCCCGCATGACCAAGGAAAGAATGGATTTCTTTAATATTTGTAGGATAAGGCAGTTTTTTTATTGTGTCTACCTTAGCCTTGTCCACTTCAATTCCTTTAGCTGAAACAACATGCCCTAAAACCATACCTTGATTAATCATAAAATGACATTTTTCATAATTAAGTACAAGGTTGGACTCAAGGCATCTCTGTAGGGTCTTTTCCAAGTTGGCAAGGCATTCTTCAAAGGAGTTACCATGCACTGTGAAGTCATCCATGAACACTTCAATGGTTTTCCCCACATAGTCAGAGAATATGCTCATCATGTATCGCTGAAAGGTGGCAGGTGTATTGCATAGCCCAAATGGCATTCTTCTAAATGCAAAAGTGCCAAAAGGACAAGTGAAGGTGGTCTTCTCTTAGTCTTCTGGAGTCACTAGAATTTGGTAAAAATCTGAAAAACCATCAAGACAACAATAATGGGACTTACCTGCAAGCCTTTCCCGCATCTGATCAATGAAAGGTAGTGGGAAGTGGTCTTTCCTTGTTGCTGCATTTAGCTTCCTATAGTCCATGCATACTCTCCACCCATTCTGAACTCTAGTGGGAACAAGTTCTCCTTCAACATTTGGAATAATGGTGATCCCAGTCTTTTTGGGGACTACATGCATAGGACTTACCCATTTGCTGTCAGAGATTGGGTAGATGATACCTGCATCCAGAAGCTTGACTATTTCTTTCTTCACCACCTCCACCATAGGTGGATTCAGTCTTCTTTGAGCATCTCTGACTGGTTTGCATTCTTCTTCCATGTGTATTCTATGCATGCATGTGGAAGGGGAGATACCTTTTATGCAATCTATGGTCCATCCTATGGCTCCTTTGTGTTTCTTCAGTACTCTCAAGAGGCTTTCTTCTTCATGTTGACTCAATTCATTGGACACTATTACTGGTAGTGTCTTTTTAGCTCCCAAGTACATGTATTTCAGATGGCCTGGAAGAGGCTTCAAATTTGATTCTGAAACTTTCTGATCTGCCGTCTGTGGTTTAGGCGAGCAAGGAGGTGTCTGGGTTGACTGTCTCGCAGAACTAGATTCAGGTGCGTCCTTCTGCGCAAGATTTGACTGAAAGGGAGGATTGGAAGGGCTGATCTGCGATGGAAGCTGAGAAGATACGCTTGAAAGGCTTTCAGGTACTTCTTCTTATGCAGGAATGGTCTGCGACCATTCTGAAGTGGTGCGGTTGATTTCTGTTCTTCCTGCGGTTGTCTGCAGTTCACCTGTTGGATGCTGCATACTATTTCCTTCAATTCTGGCTCTTTCTGGCTCTCTATCTTCACCTGGTCAGTCTCCCTGCAAAGATCATTGGTTAACATTTCATCTTGATTCTCATCAAATATATCCTGACTCAAGCAATCAATAATATCAAGACCATAAACAGGGGACATATCATGTGGATATTTCATAGCATCATAGACATTAAATTTAATGACTTCCCCTTCAAACTCCATAGTCAAGGTGTCATCATGCACATTAATCTTAGTCTTAGCAGTACTCAAGAAAGGACGTCCAAGAAGGATGTCAGAAGTAGTGTTGCAACTTTCTTCCTTTGTATCAATCACATAAAAGTCTGTAGGAAAGACAAGTTCATCTACTTGAACTAGAACATCTTCTAGAACACCTATGGGATACACCATAGATCTATCAGCTAGTTGAATTACAACTCTTGTGTCTTTTAGTGCACCTGCATTCAAAGAATTATAAATGGCGAGGGGCATAACATTTATGGATGCACCAAGATCACACATAGCTTTCTTAATCCCAATATTTCCAATCTTGCAAGAAATTGCAAACATGCCTTTATCTTTACATTTAGTAGGGAGTTCTCTTTTAATAACAGCAGTAACAACTTCACCTACACTTACTTTCTCTCTCTCAGCAAGCTTTCTCCTATTAGTGCAAAGTTCTTTCAGAAATTTTGCGCATCTGGGAATCTGCTTAACAACATCTAGCAGAGGTATGTTGAATTCTACCTTTCTGAAAGTCTCAAGGATCTCCTTTTCTTCTTTTTCTTTCTGTGTTCTTTCAAATCTCTTTGGAAAAGGAGGTGGAATCTGAAAACGTACCTGTTGATCAGCTTTCTGCGCAGGAGTGGTGTCAGATGGAGTTCGGCCAGCTGGCTCAGGGAGGTGGTGCGCAGGAATGGTTTCAGTTTGCTCAGGCTCTTGTGCAACTTGGTTCTCTTCCTCATATCTGGCATCTTGAAGCTCTTTTCCACTTCTCAAAGTAATGGCACTCATATTCTGTCTAGGATTAGTTTTAGTCTGAGAAGGGAGCTTACCTTGGGATTCAGACTTGTTCATGGATGCGGTCAGCTGTCCTAGGTGTTGTTGGATGCTTTGTATAGAACTTACCATTGTCTCCATCATCTTTTCAAGGTGCTGGTTGGGATTTGGAGGTGCTGGTTGGGCTTGATTTCTTTGGTAATTTTGGTAGTTCTGGTTGTGGTTAGCCCTTCCATAGCTGAAATTGAGGTGGTCTCTCCTACCTGGGTTGTAAGTGTTAGAAAATGGATCATGTCTTACCTAGTTATTGTATCCTCCAATGGCATTCACTTGCTGGCTGTCTTCTTGAAGAGTAGGACATTGATCAGTTGGATGTCCTACATATGCACAGATCCCACATGGCTTAGGTGGCTAGAATGCTTGAACTTGTTGAACTAGTCCTATGGCAAAATTTTTCGTAAAGATATCAGTTCAGAAAGCTGAGAAGAAATAGGAGGTGAACTTATCTCATCAATTCCTCTCTGCAGTTGCTTTTCTTCTCCATATTGCCTAGATGAGGCTGTAAGTGTTGAGATCAACTCTCTCATCTCCCTAGGTGTCTTATCTGTAATGGATCCTCCACAGGCTACGTCAATGAATCTCCTTTCTAATGAAAGCAGTCTTCCATAGAAGAATTCTATGAGTGCCTTATCTGAAATATCATGTTGAGGACAACCTGTACACAACCTTTTAAACCTTTCCCAATAATCATATAAATCCTCAAATGGTTTCTGTCTAATGCTACTGATTTCTCTTCTTATTCCAATGGCCTTAGAAGTTGGGAAATATTTGTTTAAGAAGGTTATTACCATGTCATCCCAAGAAGTGATAGATCCAGGTGGTAAGTAAAACAGCCAATCCTTAGCATAATCATCAAGTGAAAAAGGAAAAGCTCTTAACTTAACATGATCTTCAGAAATACCCTGAGGTCTCGTAGATAAACAGACAATATTGAACTCTTTCAAGTGCTTGTGTGGATTTTCATTTTCTAAACCTCTAAATTTAGGAAGAAGATGAATCAAACCTGTTTTCAGTTCAAAGGGAATTGTCAGAGGCGGATAGGTGATGCAAAGAGGTGCTTGATCACATATAGGTGTTGCCAATTCTCTCATGGTTCTTTCTCTTGGCATTGGGGCTCTCATAGCTAGATTTTGGTGTATAATTTCTTCACGGACAGCATGTTCATTGTGGACAGTAGGTTGTGCCATGTTTTCTGCCATTTCAGGAGCTCGGTGGTGCGACTCAGTTGTTTCAGATGAAGCTTCTGCGATTGGAACTCCTTCCTGCACAAGTTCGGCTTCAGTTGGCTCTTCAGGCCGAATGGCTTGCTTCCCTAGTCTTTTGATGGTGCGTTCAATTTTCGGATCATAAGGCAGAGTGTCCCTACGTTCAGATCTGGTCATGAAAGAAAAAAAAATAGATTAGTTAAATCAATTCCCCGGCAAAGGTGCCAATTTTTGACTCGCGGTTGTCGAAGTCGGTAAAAAATAACCTTTCCGGTTATCAACAATATCACTACTGTAGATAGTGGCAAAGGATCGTATCCACAGAGAATTGAAAACTTATCTATTTTTTTCTCAACAAGACTAAAAGAATTAACTGAATGAAAAACTGAAAGCACGTAATTGTAAACAGAATAAAAATAAAGTGCAATAAAAGTAAAAATGGGAGGTTTGAGATTGATTTGATTAAATAACTATTGAAAGCAATAAAATAAGCGAGTAATGAAAATAAAATGGAAATCAAATATGAGAAAGGTCTAGTTGAAGAGTTGGATCCACTTAAGTTGTTTGGATTGATCATTGAAACTTATGTTCTTTTGATTGATTCAATAGATTAGTTATGGAGATGGAAAGCGCTTCTCACCACCATGTCTCTCCTTATGATTAAACCAATTAGGGAACGTCCTCTAATTAATTACTAATTAACAAATTGGCAAGGAACGTTTTTAGGCCTTAGGTATCAAAACAATTGTTAATTGTATGAAGAGATAGAGAGATCTAATCCTAGCTACTCAAACGCATGAGATGTTGCTAGATCATACAATTTCCTTAGTTTTTACACCAAGTGTTCTTGTGTTTGAACAATCCAAGTAATTACAGACTTAAAATTATTCAAACTAACAATATATTACCTTGCAATCAAGAATCAAGTGGCCACATTGATCAAAATAACAAAGCAATAATGGAATCAATTATGAAATTGCATAAATATTGAAATAACCAAAGATAACAATGTATTGTAATACCCGGCTAAATCCGACATCGGCATTCCTACCGTTCGGTGGAATTCAGGGATGTCAGAGGTTCTAGAAGGGTAAGAGTGAAGGTTTTCTAAAATGCTTTTAAGTGTTTATGTGTTGTTTTAAAACAAGAGTTGAGTTTTGTGGAGAATTGGCCAAAGGAGTTTCTGTCTTGTTCGGCCCCCGAATGTAAGTTCGGCCGCCGAAAGTGCCCAATGTTCGGCCCCCGAAGGTTATGTTCGGCCCCCGAACGTTGCATGGTTTTGCATGCAGTTTCGGCTGCCGAAGCTGAGGAGGTTGGTTCGTTGTGGACACGCCTCAGTCCGTGGTTTGGCCAGGTGTTCACCTCCAGATCATGAGCAGAGGTTAGGCCACGTATCCCTTTGACTCATCTGCAAGCTTTAATCAGCTCATGCAGAAGGTTTGGTCATTTGCAAAGGTTTTGAACGTTTTGGAGACAAAAGAGAGAAAAGTGAGGTTTTGGTACTAGTTGAAGAGGAGTTGCTGAGTTGGCTGTTCCTCTTCTGTTTTCAAGAGGTAAGGGAAGTCTTTACGTTTGTTTTAATGAGTTTTAACAGCTTTTCAAATGGTTAAGGGTAGAGTTGCATGGTTAGGTTTGAAAGCTTAGTTTTGATGCTTTAATGGTGTAAGCATGATTATGTGTTATAGTTGTTGTTTTGTTGGGGTTAGTAGGTAGTTTTGGACCCCTTTGAGCATGTACTTGAGTATATGCAAGTTAAAAGGAGTTATGCATGTTGGAGTGGTGTTGGTGCTTGGCAGGAGATGGTTGTGCACGAAGCTGAGTTCTGGATGAACTCAGGTTCGGCCGCCGAAGGGAGGATTCGGCCGCCGAACCCCTTGTGAAGGTAGTTTCGGCTGCCTAAGGTTGCCTCCGAAAGAATGGACTTTCGGATCTGTCCTGCACATTCGGCCGCCGAAGGTGCCGCCGAAGGTGTCCTGCCTAGCTTTTCCTTTGCATGTTTTCAGTGATTGTTCTATGAGCTTTTAGAGGGGTTTTGGGAAGATGTTTAAGAGTTAATAAGAGTATGTTTGACACCTCAATCGAGTCCTTTTGTGTAGGATCGGACCCGACAGTTCAGGGAGGTCGTCAGGTTTAGCAGTTGCAGAGTCAGTCAGGTTTCTGCTTGCGGAGCAGAGGTGAGTAGAACTAAACTTAATCTTTTATTAAAGAAACATAATGCTTTAGCATAGTTCATGCATCATGACTGCTATGATATGTATTAGGGTGATTGCATTAGAATCACGAATATGAAGCATTGCATATTATTGTTGCTTATGTGATCAGAGGTTAGGTGGACCCAGGCGACTCCAATAGCCTAAGCTTCGGCTCCTGTCATTGTGTCAGGTCAGTTGGGCAAGTACATGTTGGTATGCCCTGTGTAGCTCCTTTGGGGGGCCAGTATTGACAGAGGGTATTTTTGGGGTCATGTCTACCTTAGTGGAGATTGGACCAAGGCGACTTCACTAGCCCGTCGAGGGAGTTTTGGGGTCATGTCTAATCCCAGATATATTGAGATGTTTGTTAGGTGATGCATTTTCATATATAGTGTGTATGAATGAACTGTTTTCAGTGTTTCTACTCACTGGGCTTTAGAAGCTCATCCCTTTCCCTTAATCCCAGTTTTGCAGGTTCAGAGTAGCTGGGAAGGGCAGAAGCAACAGAGTTATGCTAAAGGATTGCATGTGTAATAGTATAGTGTGGACATGATGTATCTAGAGAGATATATGTAAAAGTGATGTAATAGTTAGTCAGTGAATGTATAAATGAGATAGAATGTGCTTTTGCCTTTGGTCTATAGTATGTTTTATCCCTAGTGTATGCATGTATCCTGTTTTACAGTTTCTTGATGAGAAATGAGTCAGACCAGGCTTAATATATGTTGTGTTTCAAAAACCCAGTGAAGGATAACTGTGAGGGAAGACAGGGAGTAATTCCTTTGACCCAAGACCAGTGCATAGGAAAGATCAGGTTTGATTCCTGTGATCCATAGAGAGAGGCCATTAGAGAAGACCAGGTTTGATTCCTGTGACTCTATGGTAGCCAAGTTAACTTATGATATGCTGACCCTTACAGAGTGGGTTCTATGCTGCAGAGCGCATAGGGTATGGAGGTTACTTGGTAGAGCATCACTGGTGTATGATAGATAGCCTGAAGGCTAGTTCAGATTTGTATATCTGAGCATTTTGGTTCATATGATTGGACCTACAGAGAGTGTTTTAAAGGTTAAGTCTGGTAGTTTTAAAGTAAAGTTTTAACAGTTAGTAGTCCAGTTGGATCATGTATGGGATTTTCACAGGTACACAGAGTTCATAGCAGGCTTACTACGGGTCTAGGCGGCCTTAAGCCGATCTGGATCCTAGTGCCGAGCAGTTTGGGCCGTTACAAAGAGGGTACCGGTTTCCGGGCTGTTACAGTTGGTATCAGAGCATAGGGCCTCCTAAGTACGGTGTGTTGGGCATTTTTGTTCAAGGATTAGAGATCCCACATCGGAAAGAGGTTGGTTTAGAGTCATAGTTAGGCAAGCACAATAAGTAAATCATGTCCACTAGGCTAAGATGTTCAGTTGTTTTGCATGCTGATGTGACATGCCCATGTATATAACCATGTGTATTGATGTTATGTATGTATGCCTGAATATATTCTAGTTCATGTGTTTTCATATGAACTCTATGTTTGCTAATGTTTGTTCTTATGTGCTGTTCCTCAGGAGAGCTAGCTGAGTGTTAAGATGATGAGTGGTGGTCAACCTGTGGAATCAGATCCATCTGAGGGATCTTTTGCTGGAATAAAGCTAGAATCAGAAAACAAGAGAGAGATAGAAGTAGATGTGCAAAGAAAGGAGGTAGGTGTACAAGTAAATATGGATGAGTCTGTAACAGGTAATCAGACCAAGGATTCTAGAATAGGAGAGAATGAACCCTCCACTTGGAGTACAGCTACCGCGAAAGGAGTGATGTGGGGGAGAACTATAAAGAAAAAGGTTAGAGGTGTGAGACGGTCAAAGAAAAATAAGAGTCTAGGTGATGATGTTGGTCCAAGTTCTGGTATAGGCACGCCACAATGTTTGAGGTGTGGTAGATTGCATAAGGGAGTTTGTCTGGCAGGAACAATAGGATGTTATAGGTGTGGACAGAAGGGACATGTGATTCGTGAGTGTTGTATGATGCCTTGGATGGTTCGGTCCCAGCGGTCTTTTTCAGGTAGAAAGGCGCAGCAGGGAATAGCCCCATTAGATCCAGTGCTGCCAGGTATGCTCTTTTTGAGAGTTTTGATATCTGTCTTGTTTTGTGGATCCTAGTAGGATTGAATGTAACAGAATGTACTAGAGTTACATGTTCAGAATACAAAGTTAAAGAGATAGAAGTTCAGAAAAGAGTTAGAAAGAGAGAATTGTGATGAGATCATAATGTTTCAGGTTTCTCTAAACCCAGCATAGTGAGACTGGTTTTCTTACGAAAGAGTAAAAAGAGTAAAGTAAACAAGCTAAAGCAGAAAACAGAACAAGAGACAGAAAACTAAGAGCAAGGAATAGGTCAGAGTAAGATAAGAGTAAAGTCAAAAAGAAAAGGTTAGAGTTAGTCTGGGAATGGGTGGTAGTTGAGGCAGAGAAAAGAGTTAGCTTTTCTTCAGAGGATTCCCGAGGGAAGTTCCATTTGCTTTAGCTTGGATCTTCATCCTGACATAGTATAGCCTAACACATTAAGCACGGTGACGTCAGATACGTTCACCTAGAAGTGCTCAGATGTGTAAGTTAATGGTTTTGACCCCCAGTGTTTCGCTTTCCTTGTTGGTGTGAGCCGTTGATAGGATTGGGTTTGATGACTTCTGGGCTTAGAGTGTTTTCCTTGGGTCAGTGGACCTGAGAATGTGATCCATCTGACGCAGAGTCAGTTAGTTCAGTTCAGAGTTAGTGGTGAGTAGATGCGATCCAGCTGACCTTATGGTTCTAGAGTTGACTGTGTGATGTCATTCTAGGGCGGATTGATGCATTACTCCTGGTACTACCTGTGTCCGCAGAGACAAGGTAGGAGAGTTTATAGTTGCAGATGGATCAGAGTAGTCCTTTGAGGGGGACAGAGTATAGCTGCCTAGAAGTTGATGTCAGCCCTGCAGGCTCACAGTTTTTCAGGAAAGGTTATCAGAGGGTTGTTTTAGCTCTTGTGAGCAAGTTTATCAGGACAGGGAATCAGCCTCAGTGCCTTTTCTAGTGAGTTCTAGATGTTTCCCAGATAGGCTGTCAGGTTTACCATCTGTCAGGGAGGTAGAGTTGGAATGAGAATGGTATCTGGACGCAGAACCATTGTTTCCTTTCTTTCCTCTACAGGATGGCACCTGCAGAGCGAGAGCTAAGAGTTATCAGAATAGTAAAAAAAAACAAAAAAACAAAGAGGCTTGGTAGTTAAAGGTTTTATCTGACTTAGTACTTCACCTTGGTTTAGGCCCTGTTGGTGTGGGAAACGAAAGGTGAATCCTTAAGGTTTTGTTCTCATAGAACAGTAAACCAGTGAGTTGCCGTTGATAAGTAAGTACCAAGTGTTGCTAGGTAAGATTGATTGTGATAGTATAATCAGAGAGTTGGCTGCTGCCAGTTGCGAGTTGGGAAACAAAGGTTAGAAACAAGAATAGTTAAATAACAGTTAAAGAGAAAAAGGAATAAGGATCAGCGTAGCGCAGCGAAAGCTGTGGAGTCTAGATCTTGTTTGTTCTTGTTTGTGTTTTAACATTCGAGGACGAATGTTTTATAAGGGGGGAAGAATGTAATACCCGGCTAAATCCGACATCGGCATTCCTACCGTTCGGTGGAATTCAGGGATGTCAGAGGTTCTAGAAGGGTAAGAGTGAAGGTTTTCTAAAATGCTTTTAAGTGTTTATGTGTTGTTTTAAAACAAGAGTTGAGTTTTGTGGAGAATTGGCCAAAGGAGTTTCTGTCTTGTTCGGCCTCCGAATGTAAGTTCGGCCGCCGAAAGTGCCCAATGTTCGGCCCCCGAAGGTTATGTTCGGCCCCCGAACGTTGCATGGTTTTGCATGCAGTTTCGGCTGCCGAAGCTGAGGAGGTTGGTTCGTTGTGGACACGCCTCAGTCCGTGGTTTGGCCAGGTGTTCACCTCCAGATCATGAGCAGAGGTTAGGCCACGTATCCCTTTGACTCATCTGCAAGCTTTAATCAGCTCATGCAGAAGGTTTGGTCATTTGCAAAGGTTTTGAACGTTTTGGAGACAAAAGAGAGAAAAGTGAGGTTTTGGTACTAGTTGAAGAGGAGTTGCTGAGTTGGCTGTTCCTCTTCTGTTTTCAAGAGGTAAGGGAAGTCTTTACGTTTGTTTTAATGAGTTTTAACAGCTTTTCAAATGGTTAAGGGTAGAGTTGCATGGTTAGGTTTGAAAGCTTAGTTTTGATGCTTTAATGGTGTAAGCATGATTATGTGTTATAGTTGTTGTTTTGTTGGGGTTAGTAGGTAGTTTTGGACCCCTTTGAGCATGTACTTGAGTATATGCAAGTTAAAAGGAGTTATGCATGTTGGAGTGGTGTTGGTGCTTGGCAGGAGATGGTTGTGCACGAAGCTGAGTTCTGGATGAACTCAGGTTCGGCCGCCGAAGGGAGGATTCGGCCGCCGAACCCCTTGTGAAGGTAGTTTCGGCTGCCTAAGGTTGCCTCCGAAAGAATGGACTTTCGGATCTGTCCTGCACATTCGGCCGCCGAAGGTGCCGCCGAAGGTGTCCTGCCTAGCTTTTCCTTTGCATGTTTTCAGTGATTGTTCTATGAGCTTTTAGAGGGGTTTTGGGAAGATGTTTAAGAGTTAATAAGAGTATGTTTGACACCTCAATCGAGTCCTTTTGTGTAGGATCGGACCCGACAGTTCAGGGAGGTCGTCAGGTTTAGCAGTTGCAGAGTCAGTCAGGTTTCTGCTTGCGGAGCAGAGGTGAGTAGAACTAAACTTAATCTTTTATTAAAGAAACATAATGCTTTAGCATAGTTCATGCATCATGACTGCTATGATATGTATTAGGGTGATTGCATTAGAATCACGAATATGAAGCATTGCATATTATTGTTGCTTATGTGATCAGAGGTTAGGTGGACCCAGGCGACTCCAATAGCCTAAGCTTCGGCTCCTGTCATTGTGTCAGGTCAGTTGGGCAAGTACATGTTGGTATGCCCTGTGTAGCTCCTTTGGGGGGCCAGTATTGACAGAGGGTATTTTTGGGGTCATGTCTACCTTAGTGGAGATTGGACCAAGGCGACTTCACTAGCCCGTCGAGGGAGTTTTGGGGTCATGTCTAATCCCAGATATATTGAGATGTTTGTTAGGTGATGCATTTTCATATATAGTGTGTATGAATGAACTGTTTTCAGTGTTTCTACTCACTGGGCTTTAGAAGCTCATCCCTTTCCCTTAATCCCAGTTTTGCAGGTTCAGAGTAGCTGGGAAGGGCAGAAGCAACAGAGTTATGCTAAAGGATTGCATGTGTAATAGTATAGTGTGGACATGATGTATCTAGAGAGATATATGTAAAAGTGATGTAATAGTTAGTCAGTGAATGTATAAATGAGATAGAATGTGCTTTTGCCTTTGGTCTATAGTATGTTTTATCCCTAGTGTATGCATGTATCCTGTTTTACAGTTTCTTGATGAGAAATGAGTCAGACCAGGCTTAATATATGTTGTGTTTCAAAAACCCAGTGAAGGATAACTGTGAGGGAAGACAGGGAGTAATTCCTTTGACCCAAGACCAGTGCATAGGAAAGATCAGGTTTGATTCCTGTGATCCATAGAGAGAGGCCATTAGAGAAGACCAGGTTTGATTCCTGTGACTCTATGGTAGCCAAGTTAACTTATGATATGCTGACCCTTACAGAGTGGGTTCTATGCTGCAGAGCGCATAGGGTATGGAGGTTACTTGGTAGAGCATCACTGGTGTATGATAGATAGCCTGAAGGCTAGTTCAGATTTGTATATCTGAGCATTTTGGTTCATATGATTGGACCTACAGAGAGTGTTTTAAAGGTTAAGTCTGGTAGTTTTAAAGTAAAGTTTTAACAGTTAGTAGTCCAGTTGGATCATGTATGGGATTTTCACAGGTACACAGAGTTCATAGCAGGCTTACTACGGGTCTAGGCGGCCTTAAGCCGATCTGGATCCTAGTGCCGAGCAGTTTGGGCCGTTACAAAGAGGGTACCGGTTTCCGGGCTGTTACATGTATGTTCAGATCTCACAATCCATAAAACAACTTAAGTTTCAACCAATCTTCAACTAGATTAAAAGGTTTCAGCCACTTATGGCTGAACCAAAACCAAAAATAAAAGACAAGAAGAAAGGTAGAAGAAGAAGGAGAGGTGGAGCGTCGGCCTTGTGCAAGGTGAGGCGTGAAGATGTTCTGAAGATGCAGAAGAGTTCAAGAGTGGCTCTCGGCCACTTAAGTGCTTTTTAAATAGGATTAGAGGCTGACCTTGCTGCCCTAGAGGTACTTACTGTCCAAGTTGTGTCTGAAAAGGAAAGAATCGCATTGCAAGCTCTTCAGAAGGAAGGAGGCGCGCGACATGCACTGCAGAAGGAAGGTGGCACACGCGGATGCTCTTCAGAGGGAAAGTGAGGCGCACGTGGATGCTCTGCAGAAGAGGAAAGATATTTGTTCTGTCTTTCCTTTTTAGGTGGAGCCTTCGTTTGAATTTTGAATGCTGAATGCAGAAGAGGCAAGTGCGTCTTCTTGAAATCTTGCTGCCTAAATAGGAAGATATGACTGCTGCAGTGTGTTCACATCATTGAGCAAGGAAAGAAAGATCTGCATTTTGAATTTCAAATAATCTTCTGACTGAGCTTTTCTTATTTGCTTTTTGCTTCAGCACTTTTCTTATTTGAAAACTTTTCTTTTCTGAAAACATTCCTTATTTGAAAACTTTCCTTTTTTGGCACTTTCCATATTTGACACTTTTTGGCAGTTTTAAGAGCATTTTCTCTAGATTGTCTCTTTACACCTAATATCTGTAAAACATGATTAAAACCACAAAATCAGATAGAAATGATGTAAATAAACATCAAGAATATCATGATAAAGTGCACTAAAATATGCTCTATCAGGGACTAACACCAGGTCATGTGCTTGGTGGATTCCTGCCTTATGGCATTGTCATAAAATGCCTTATTTGATTGGGACTAACACCCGAATTATGGCCTAATGGATTCCCACCTTGTAGCTTGGCATAAGATGCCTTATATAGTGGGACTAACACTCAAATTAGGATTGGTACTCGACCATAGCCTGAACTCTTCCAGTATTTTCACAGATCAATGGCCAAATTAGACATAAATCACTTGGTCAATTTTGTTAACGGAGTTAACACCCGGTCCTTGAATTTGGTGAATATCCACCCTATGGCCTTAGCATATATATGTCTTGAAACTTTTGTTTATAGAGACTAACACGTCATGTGCCTAGAGGATTCTCGTCTTATGGCCCGCTTGGTGAATACCCGCCTTGTGGACTTGAAACTTTTGTTTGTTAGGACTAATACCTGGTCATGGGCCTGATGGATTCCCGCCTTGTGGCTCACCTGGCTGATACCCGCCTTATGGCCTTGAATCTTGTATTTATCGGGACTAACACCCGGTCGTGTGCCTGTCGGATTCCCGCTACATGGCTTGCCTGGCAGAACCCTCCTTGTGGCTTTAAAACTTTTGTTTATTAGGAATAATACCCAGTCATGTGCCAGGTGGATTCCCACCTTGTGGCTCGCTTGGAGGATACTCGCCTTATGGCCTTGAAACTTTTGTTTATTGGGAGTAACACCTAGTCGTAGGCCTAGTGGATTCCTGCCTTGTGGCTCGCCTGGCGGATAGCTGCCTTGTGGGCTTAGAGCTTTTGTTTATCAGGACTAATACCCAGTCATGTACCTAGTAGATTCTCGCCTTGCAGCTCGCCTTGCAGATACTCGCCTTGTGGCCTTGAAAATATTTTTTATCAGGACTAACACTCAGTCGTGTGCCTGGCAGATTCTCGCATTTTGGCTTGCCTGTCAGATACCTACCTTGTGGCCTTAAAAATTTTGTTTATCAAGACTAACTTCCGATCATGTGCCTGGCAGATTTCCACCTTATGGTATTTCATAAAATGCCTTAGTTGATCGAGACTAACACCCGGATTATGGCTTACCATAAGATGCCTTGTTTAGTGGGACTAACACCCCGATTAGGACCGGTACTCGACCATAGCCGGAACTCTTCTTGTATTTTCACTAATCAATGGCCAAATTAGACATAAATCACTTGGTCAATTTTGTTAATGAAGTTAACACCCGGTCCTCAAATTTGGCAAATATGTGCCTTATGGCCTTAGCATAAAATATGCCTTGAAACTTTTGTTTATCGGGACTAACACCCAGTCATGCATCTAACGGATTTCTGCCTTGTGGCTCGCTTGGTGGATACTTGTCTTGTGGACTTAAAACTTTTGTTTATCGGGACTAACACTTGGTCATGTGCCTGGTGGATTCTTACCTTGTGGCTCGCCTAGCAGATACCCGCCTTATGGCCTTGAAACTTTTGCTTATTGGGACTAACAATCGATCATGTGCTTGTCGGATTCCCGCCTTGTGGCCTTAAAACTTTTGTTTATCGGGAATAATACCTAGTCATATGCCTGGTTGATTCTCGCCTTGTGGCTCGCTTAGAGAATATCCACTTTGTGGCCTTGAAACTTTTGTTTATTGGGACTAACACCCGGTTGTGTGCCTGTCAGATTCTCACCTTATGGCTCTCCTAGAGGATACCCGCCTTGTGGCCTTAAAACTTTTATTTACTGGGACTAACACCCAATCATGTGCCTGGCGGATTCTCACCTTGTGGCTCGCCCAAAGGATACCCACCTTGTAGACTTAAAACTTTTGTTTATTGGGGCTAACACCTAGTCATGTGTCTGGCAGATTCCCGCCTTGTGGCTCGCCTAGTAGATACCCGCCTTATGACCTTGAAACTTTTATTTATCGGGACTAACACCTAGTCGTGTACCTGTTAGATTCCAGCCTTGTGGCTTGCCTGGCGAATACCTGCCTTGTGGCTCGCCTGGCGGATACTTATCTTGTGGCCTTAAAACTTTTGTTTATCGGGAATAATACTCGATTATCTGCCTGGCAGATTTTTGCCTTGTGGCTTGCCCGGAGGATACTTGTCTTGTGGCTTTGAAACTTTTGTTTATTGAGACTAACACCTGGTCGTGGACCTAGTGGATTCCCACTTTGTAACCTTGAAACTTTTGTTTATTGGGACTAATACCCGATCGTCTGCCTGGTGGATTCCCACCTTGCGGCTCGCCTGGTGGATACCCACCTTATGGTCTTGAAAGTTTTATTTACCAAGACTAACACCCGATTGTGCGCCTGGTGGATTCTCGCCTTGTGGCTCGCCTAGCAAATACCCACCTTGTAGCCTTGAAACTTTTATTTTTCAAGACTAACACCCGGTCATGTGCTTGGCGGATTTCCGCCTTATGGCGTTGTCATAAAATGCCTTAGTTGATCAGGACTAACACCCGGATTATGGCTTGATTGATTCTCACTTTGTAGCCTAGCATAATATGGCTTGTTATAGCGGATTTAACATTCAGATTATAGCCTGATAGATTCCCACCTTGTGGCCTGGCATAAGATGCTTTATTTTTCGGGACTAACATCCTAATTATGGTTTGATGGATTCCCACCTTATGGCTTGATATAAGATGCCTTGTTTAGTGGGACTAACATCCAAATTATGGCCTGATGGTTTCCCACATTGTGTCCTAGCATAGAATTCCTTGTTTAGCGGGACTAATACTCGGATTATGGCCTGATGGATTCCCACCTTATTGTCTGGCATAAGATGCCTTGTTTAGCAGGACTAGCTCCAGGATTATGGCTTAATGGATTTCTATCTTGTGGTATTTGATGAATGCTTTTTTAATCTTTTTGAAAAAGACAACCCCATCATTTCTTGTCACTGAATAACACAACACCTAAAAAATACATCATTAAATGTTTTTGATAAAATTTTCTCAGATTACAAATATTCTAGGAGTGGGGAAAGACTCGACCATCTAACTTGGCTAGCTTATATGGCCCTGGAAGAATAACCTTTGAGACCCTAAATGGTCCTTTCCAGTTTTTGCCTAATTTACCAGGCCCGACATTACCTCTTGTTACATCTATTCTTTTAAGGACTAAGTCCTTCATATTAAATGCACCGTGACTTGATTCTACTGTTCAACATTCTGGACATTTTGTTCTTGTAAACCACCATTCTAATTTTAGCCTTTTCTCGTAAAAACTCAGCTTCATCTAGTTTTAACTGCATTTCTTAAGGGTTTCCTGAGATTTCAGGGTGCTGGCTCTGGTTTTATGTGAGAATCAGGTTTCTCCAGCAAGTCTATAGGCAATGTCACTTTTCTGAGGCTTTTTGTGGACTGCCTATAGCATTCTTGGCCTGAATTCTGGTTACCTTGAATGACCGCCAATCCTCCTGGAGCTAGTAGCTTAAGACACATGGCACGCATATTAATAACTATACCATGACAGTTTAGGACTGGGCGACCTAATATTGCATTGTATCCGAGCAAGATATCTACCACCGCGGACTCATATATAGCTCCCACTTGTGATTTTCATCTCCTAGCACAAGGGGGAGATTGATGGTACCTAGCACTATCATAGTGTTGTCTCCTAATCCCACTAATGGATAGGAGACTATGACCAAATCGTTTTTATCTAAGCCTAGCTTATTAAAAACATCTAAAGTGAGGAGATTAAAAGAAATACATGTATTCACCAAGACTCACCTAACCTCATACCTGTTTAGATGAATGTTGACGACTAGTAGGTCATTTTAAAAAAATCCTATCGATTTGTCTAAAGGTCCGAAGCTTACTTCCTGTTTGGCCCATGGTTCTTGTTCATCTGACAGGACGTCTCTTACAACGCGTTTATTTTTTCCTTTGCCATTGTTGGGTCCTCCTGCAATTACATTTATAACCCCTACAGGTTTATTGTCAAAGGTAGTTTCGGGAGTTGTTACCTCGGGTTTGGGTCTCCTCTCATCTCTATTCTTTCTAGCGAACTTCCAAAGTGTGTCATCCCTTATTAACCTCTCGATCTCATTTTTCAACTGTCAGTACTCCTCTGTTGTATGTCCGTTGTCTTCATGAAAGTGACAGTTCTTGGTCCTGTCTCGCCTTTCAGCTCTCTCGGGATTGATCTTAGGAGGTCATCTGATCTCTTTGTCGTTTTTCCTAATCCACATTAAAATTCATGTTCTTGAGTCATTTAATGGAGTATAATTATTATACCTACTTTGGTCATCCCTCATTCGGGAAACTAGATAACTTCTATGGTCTCCTTCATATCTTCGCCTCTCTAGCTTTTGGTTTGGATTTTGGCTTGGCCTTTTATCCACTCTCAATACTTGGACTTTGTCATCCAAATTGATATATTTCTAAACTTTGTCTATCAGCTGTTGGTACATAGCGGCTGAGTTCTTGATTAGGGAATCCATGAACTTGACGTTGTGTGTTCCTTTCTTTAATGCTTCACATGCTATCTCATGATTTAACTCCTCCACCTGTATTGCTTCTACATTAAACCATGAGATAAAGCTCCTTCAAGACTCACCATCTTCTTGGTGGATCTTCCTCAATTCAGATGAGAGCTTTTTAGAAGGTATACAAGTGATAAACCTAAATTTAAATAACATTGCAAATTGCGTAAAGTTCTAAATTAAAATTAGGATTAGATGTTGGTACCATTTATGAACCAAACCTGTGAGTGTGGATGAAAACACTAGTGATAGAGCATATTTTAGTCCATTTTATCATTATGTTCTTGATGTTTATTTGCATCTTTTCTGCCTAATTTTATGGTTTTAATCATGTTTTGCAGATATTAGGTGTAAAGAGACAATCTGGAGAAAATGCTCTTAAAATTGCCAAAAAGTGTCAAATATGGAAAGTGCCAAAAAAGAAAAGTTTTCAAATAAGGAAAGTTTTCAGAAAAGGAAAGTTTTCAAATAAGGAAACTATAGAAGCAAAAGCAAATAAGGAAAGCTCAGTGAGAAGATTATTTGAAATTCAAATCGCAAATCTTCCTTTCCTTGTTCAATGATGTGCACACACTGCAGCAGTCATATCTTCCTATTTAGGCAGCAAGATTTCATGAAGACGCACTTGTCTCTTCTGCGTTCAGCATTCAAAATTCAAACGAAGGCTCCACCTAAAAAGGAAAGACTGGACAGATTCACTTTCCCTCTGAAGAGCATCCGCGCGCCACCTTCCCTCTGAAGAGCATCAGCGCACCACCTTCCCTCTGCAGTCCATTCAACGCGATTCTTTCCTTTCCGGATACAACTTGGGCAGTAAGTACCTCTAGGGAAGCAAGGTCAGCATCTAAAACCTATTTAAAGACCCCTTAAAGGCCAGCTGATCCTCTCTTCCACTCACTACACGTTTTTGCAACTCCTTCTGCACAAGCCTCTCATCCGGCTCCATCTTCTCTTCATCTTCTTATTCCTTTCTTTATTTTTTGGTTTTAGTTCAGCCATGAGTGGCTGAAACCTTTTATTCTAGTTGAAGATTGATTGAAACTAAGGTTGTTTTATGGATTGTGAGATCTGAACACATATTGTTTGTCATTTGGTTATTCAATATTCATACAGTTCATGCTTGAATTCTATTATTACTTTGTTGTTTTGATCAAATTGGCCACTTGATTCTTGATTGCAAGGTAATTAATTGTTAGTTTGGATAATTTTAAGTCTGTAATTGCTTGAATAGTTCAAACATAAGAACACTTGGTATAACAACTAAAGAATTATATGATATAGCAACATCTCATGCGTTTGAGTAGTTAGGATTGGATCTCTCTCTTTCTTCATGCAATTAACAATTGTTTTGATGCTTAAGGGCCAAGGACATTCCTTGGTAACTTGTTAATTAGTAATTAATTAGAGGACGTTCCCTAATTGGTTTAATCTTAAGGAGAGACATGGTGGTGAGAAGCGTCTTCCATCTCCATAACTAATCTATTGAATCAATCAAAATAACATAAGTTTCAATGATCAATCCAAACAACTGAAGTGGATCCAACTCTTCAACTAGACCTTTCTCATATTTGATTTCCTTTTATTTTATTATTCGCTCATTTTAATTGCTTAGACAAATCAATCTCAAAACCCCCATTTTACTTTTCTTGCACTTTATTTTTATTTTGGTTTTAGTTTCTCATTTAGTTAATTCTCTTGGTCTCTTTGAGAAAAATAGATAAGTTTTCAATTCTTTATGGATTTGATCCTTTACCACTATCTACAGTAGTAATATTGTTGATAACCGGAAAGGTTATTTTTGACCGGCTTCGACAACCGCGAGTCAAAAATTGGCACCGTTGCTGAGGAGTTGATTTAACTTATTTGTTTTTCTTTCATGACCAGATCTGCACTCAAGGACATTCTGCCTTAAAATTCAAAAAAAAATAAAATAAAATTTTGAAGCGCACAGTCAAAAAGCCTGCCATCGCAGAATTGATCATGGATGAGGTGAGTACATATACTCTCTCTTCTCAACTTTCTGAACTAACCTCTGCCATGACAAATTTCCTCACAGGTCGAACTCAACAATTTCAGCTACCAAGGCCATGTAGGATCTGTGCATATGTGGGACATCCAACTGATCAATGTCCTAGACTCTATGAGTATGACTAACCAGTACATGAATTCGGAGGATTCTATGAATAGCCAAGATATGATCCATACTATAACACATACAATCCAAGTTGGAGAGCCTATCCAGATTTCAGTTATGAAGAGGCACAAACTACCAGGATTATCAAGGGTATCAAGCCCAACTAGAACCTCCAAATTCTATCCAGCACCTTGAAAAGATGATGGAAACGATGGTAAGTTCCATACAAAGCATGCGACAGGACATAGGACAGCTGATTGCATCTATGAGCAGATCTGAATCCTAAGGTAAGCTCCCTTCTCAAATTGAAACTAATCCTAGACAGAATGTTAGAGCCATTACCTTGAGAAGTGGAAAGGAGCTTCAAAAGGCCAGAGTTGAGGAAGAGAAGCAAGTGGCACAAGAGCCTGCACAGGCTGAAACAAAGCCTGCGCAAACTGAAACCACTCCTGTCCACCACCTGCATGAGCCGGTCAGCCGAGCTCCATCTGAAACACCTCATGCGCAGAAAGGCCTTGCATAGGACAGTCCTACAACACTTCCAGTACCTCTTCAGCTTCCATCGCATGAAACTCCTTCCAGCCTTCCATTGCAGACCAATCTTGCGCAGAAAGAGGCACCTGAAAGCCTTTCAGGCGCGTCCTTTCAGCTTCAATCGCATATCAGTCCTCTTCAGTTCCCCTTTCAATCAGATCTTGCACAGAAGGAGCAAACTGAAACCAATTCTGCCATTCATCCAATGCAAACAGCCCATGCACACAAGGAACAAATGAAATTCCAAGCATCCAAACCAAAGGAGCATGCGGATCAATGCCTTTCCAAACCCCCAGACAAGGTAGAGTTTGTTTTGCTTGAATTCAGTACTAAATTGCAGCTACACATGGAGAAACATGAATTGGAATTCAAAGTACTTCCCAATCATCTAAAAAATGCAAACATAAGGGTTAGAGGCACACCTCATCTGAAAGAGAAGAAGCTAATCATGTTACTTCATGAGTACATGGAAGAAATAGGATGTATCATAACCAAATCAAAAGGAGTGGTACACTTTCTACTCAATGCAGTTGGGACTCTTTTTCCTTCCCCAATTACTTGAGCCTTGATCAAGTGGATCGCACCATGCACACCACACCCAGGGGAGTACTCAATTTTCTTTTGCATTTTAATATTTCCTATACATTGAGGACAATGCATGATTTAGGTGTGGGGGTGCATATCTGAACTTTTATTTTTAGTCAGTCTTTCAATTTTAGTTCCATTTTTGCGTTTTTCTTTCTTTCAATTCCATTTTTGCGATTTGTTTAGTTCTGAATAGCCACAGTTGAAATTTTTTCATTTTTGCTTTCAATAACACACACACAACCACAGTCTTCTTCTTTTTTATTTGCTCTACTCAAACTGATAGACTATGTTGATGAGCTTCTCTTTCCATGAACCCATTGATGTGATAACTCTTTAAACGTATGTTGAATCAATTGCAATGAGTTATATTCATGTTTGAGAATTGCCTTTTGAATTGAATCTTTGAGCTTGCAATGGTGAAAAATGTATTGATGACACTCATTAGAGAGAATGAATTGAAATTTGTGTGAATGAACTTAACATGACTTGATTTAGCAATTGGTGTTGATTTGCCCAATGCATTGATTAAAGAAATTCAGCAACGGCTTAGACTTCATGAATTGAAAACTGTTCCAATGGTCATTGACTATGAATAGAGCTAGTAGCCACTTAGACAGGTGACCAACTGAGTAACTGGGGGTGGGTATTACTAATATGTACCTTCACGTAAAAAGGTTGGTGACTTTTTCAAGCAAAACTTAAGTGCAAAATGCTGAATATAGTACTTCAAGGTAAGGGCAAATCACTCTGAAAACTAGAAAAAGTTTTAACTAAACAGAACATGTGCATGTATAATCTCTCTCTTGACTAAAACAAATCCTAGACATGGTAAGTAAAGGGAAACAAGGAAAGAAGGTGAGTAATCTTCATGCATATATTCTTCACTGCAATGATTCAAAATAGGTGTCTTGAGTAAGAGCTTAAGTGGAAATAAGGATCAAGTAGTAAAGAAAGCTTGTTTGACTAAGTTTATTTGCTTGAGGACAAGCAAAAGGCTAGGTGTGGGGGTATTTGATAGAGCATATTTTAGTCCATTTTATCATTATGTTCTTGATGTTTATTTACATCTTTTATGCCTAATTTTGTGGTTTTAATCATGTTTTGCAGATATTAGGTGTAAAGAGATAATCTGGAGAAAATGCTCTTAAAACTGCCAAAAAGTGTCAAATATGGAAAGCGCCAAAAAAGGAAAGTTTTCAAACAAGGAAAGTTTTCAGAAAAGGAAAGTTTTCAAATAAGGAAAGTGCAGAAGCAAAAGAAAATAAGGAAAGCTCAGTTAGAATATTATTTGAAATTCAAATCGCAGATCTTCCTTTCCTTGTTCAATGATGTGCACATACTGCAGCAGTCATATCTTCCTATTTAGGCAGCAAGATTTCATGAAGACGCACTTGCCTCTTCTGTGTTCAACATTCAAAATTCAAACGAAGGCTCCACCTAAAAAGGAAAGACTGGACAGATTCACTTTCCCTTCTGCACATGCATGCCGAGCGCCCACCTTCCCTCTGAAGAGCATCCGCGCGCCACCGTCCCTCTGCAGTCCATTTAACGCGATTCTTTCCTTTTCGGACACAACTTGGGCAGCAAGTACCTCTAGGGCAGCAAGGTCAGCATCTAAAACCTATTTAAAGACCCCTTAAAGGCCAGCCAATCCTCTCTTCCACTCACTACACGTTTTTGCAACTCCTTCTGCGCAAGCCTCTCATCCGGCTCCATCTTCTCTTCATCTTCTTCTTCCTTTCTTTATTTTTTGGTTTTGGTTCAGCCATGAGTGGCTGAAACCTTTTATTCTAGTTGAAGATTGGTTGAAACTAATGTTGTTTTATGGATTGTGAGATCTGAACACATATGGTTTGTCTTTTGGTTATTCAATATTCATACAGTTCATGTTTGAATTCTATTATTACTTTGTTGTTTTGATCAAATTGGCCACTTAATTCTTGATTGCAAGGTAATTAATTGTTAGTTTGGATAATTTTAAGTTTGTAATTGCTTGAATTGTTCAAACATAAGAACACTTGGTGTAAGAACTAAAGAATTGTATGATATAGCAACATCTCATGCGTTTGAGTAGTTAGGATTGGATCTCTCTCTTTCTTCATGCAATTAACAATTGTTTTGATGCCTAAGGGCCAAGGACATTCCTTGGCAACTTGTTAATTTGTAATTAATTAGAGGACGTTCCCTAATTGGTTTAATCTTAAGGAGAGACATGGTGGTGAGAAGCGTCTTCCATCTCCATAACTAATCTATTGAATCAATTAAAAGAACATAAGTTTTAATGATCAATCCAAACAACTGAAGTGGATCCAACTCTTCAACTAGACCTTTCTCATATTTGCTTTCCTTTTATTTTATTATTCGCTCATTTTAATTGCTTAGACAAATCAATCTCAAAACCCCCCATTTTACTTTTCTTGCACTTTATTTTTATTTTGCTTTCAGTTACTTGCTTTCAGTTTCTCATTTAGTTAATTCTCTTGGTCTCTTTGAGAAAAATAGATAAGTTTTCAATTCTCTATGGATTCGATCCTTTACCACTATCTACAGTAGTAATATTGTTGATAACCGGAAAGGTTAGTTTTGACCGGTTTTGATAACCGCGAGTCAAAAATTGGCGCCGTTGCCGGGGAGTTGATTTAACTTATTTATTTTTCTTTCATGACCAGATCTGCACTCAAGGACATTCTGCCTTAAGATTCAAAAAAAATAAAATAAAATTTTGAAGCGCACAGTCAAAAAGCCTTCCATCACAGAATTGATCATGATGAGGTAAGTACATATACTCTCTCTTCTCAACTTTCTAAACTAACCTCTGCCATGACAAAATTCTTCACAGGTCGAACTCAACAATTTCAGCTACCAAGGCCATGTAGGATCTGTGCATATGTGGGACACCCAACTGATCAATGTCCTACACTCTATGAGTATGACCAACCAGTACATGAATTCGGAGGATTCTATGAGCAGCCAAGATATGATCCATACTGTAACACATACAATCCAGGTTAGGGAGCCTATCTAGACTTCAGTTATGAAGAGGGTAACAACTACTAGGATTATCAAGGGTATCAAGCCCAACTAGAACCTCCAAATTCCATCCAGCACCTTGAAAAGATGATGGAAACAATGGTAAGTTCCATGCAAAGCATGCGACAGGACATAGGACAGCTGACTGCATCTATGAGCATATCTGAATCCTAAGGTAACTCCCTTCTCAAATTGAAACTAATCCTAGATAGAATGTTAGTGCCATTACCTTGAGAAGTGGAAAGGAGCTTCAAGAGGCAAGAGTTAAGGAAGAGAAGCAAGTGGCACAACAGCAAGAACAGGCTGAAATAAAGCCTGCGCAAACTGAAACCACTCCTGTGCACCACCTGCATGAGCCGGTCAGCCGAGCTCCATCTGAAACACCTCATGCGCTGAAAGGCCTTGCACAGGACAGTCCTACAACACTTCCAGTACCTCTTCAGCTTCCATCACATGAAACTCCTTCCAGCCTTCCATTGCAGACCAATCTTGCGCAGAAAGAGGCACCTGAAAGCCTTTCAGGAGCGTCCTTTCAGCTTCAATCGCATATCAGTCCTCTTCAGTTCCCCTTTCAGTTAGATCTTGCACAGAAGGAGCAAACTGAAACCAATTCTGCCATTCATCCAATGCAAACAGCCCATGAACAGAAGGAACAAATGAAATTCCAAGCATCCAAACCAAAGGAGCATGCGGATCAATGCCTTCCCAAACCCCCGGATAAGGTAGAGTTTGTTTTGCTTGAATTCAGTACTAAATTGCAGCTACACATGGAGAAACATGAATTGAAATTCAAAGTACTTCCCAATCATCTCAAAAATGCAAACATAAGGGTTAGAGGCACACCTCATCTGAAAGAGGAGAAGCTAATCATGTTACTTCATGAGTACATGGAAGAAATAGGATGGATCATGACCAAATCAAAAGGAGTGGTACACTTTCTACTCAATGCAGTTGGGACTCTTTTTCTTTCTCCAATTACTTGAGCCTTGATCAAGTGGATCGCACCATGCACACCATACCCAGGGGAGTACTCAGTTTTCTTTTGCATTTTAATATTTCCTATACATTGAGGACAATGCATGATTTAGGTGTGGGGGTGCATATCTGAACTTTTATTTTTAGTCAGTCTTTCAATTTTAGTTCCATTTTTGCGTTTTTCTTTCTTTCAATTCCATTTTTGTGATTTGCTTAGTTCTGAATAGCCACAGTTGAAGTTTTTTAATTTTTTCTTTCAATAACACACACACAACCACAGTCTTCTTCTTTTTTATTTGCTCTACTCAAACTGATAGACTATGTTGATGAGCTTCTCTTTCCATGAACCCATTGATGTGATAACTCTTTAAACGTATGTTGAATCAATTGCAGTGAGTTATATTCATGTTTGAGAATTGCCTTTTGAATTGAATCTTTGAGCTTGCCATGGTGAAAAATGTATTGATGACACTCATTAGAGAGAATGAATTGAAATTTGTGTGAACGAATTTAACATGACTTGATTTAGTAATTGGTGTTGATTTGCCCAATGCATTGATTAAAGAAATTCAGCAACGGCTTAGACTTCATGAATTGAAAACTGTTCCAATGGTCATTGACTATGAATAGAGCTAGTAGCCACTTGGACAGGTGACCAACTAAGTAACTGGGGGTGGGTATCACTAATATGTACCTTCATGTCAAAAGGTTGGTGACTTTTTCAAGCAAAACTTAAGTGCAAAATGCTGAATATAGTACTTCAAGGTAAGGGAAAATCACTCTGAAAACTAGAAAAAGTTTTAACTAAACAGAAAATGTGCATGTATAATCTCTCTTTTGACTAAAACAAATCCTAGACGTGGTAAGTAAAGGGAAACAAGGAAAGAAGGTGAGTAATCTTCATGCATATATTCTTCACTGCAATGATTCAAAATAGGTGTCTTGAGTAAGAGCTTAAGTAGAAATAAGGATCAAGTAGCAAAGAAAGCTTGTTTGACTAAGTTTATTTGCTTGAGGACAAGCAAAAGGCTAGGTGTGGGGGTATTTGATAGAGCATATTTTAGTCCATTTTATCATTATGTTCTTGATGTTTATTTGCATCTTTTATGCCTAATTTTGTGGTTTTAATCATGTTTTGCAAATATTAGGTGTAAAGAGACAATCTGGAGAAAATGCTCATAAAACTGCCAAAAAGTGTCAAATATGGAAAGCGCCAAAAAAGGAAAGTTTTCAAATAAGGAAAGTTTTCAAATAAGGAAATTTTGTAGAAAAGAAAAGTTTTCAAATAAGGAAAGTGCATAAGCAAAAGAAAATAAGGAAAGCTCAGTTAGAAGATTATTTGAAATTCAAATCGCAGATCTTCCTTTCCTTGTTCAATGATGTGCACACACTGCAGCAGTCATATCTTCCTATTTAGGCAGCAAGATTTCATGAATACGCACTTGCCTCTTCTGCGTTCAACATTCAAAATTCAAACGAAGGCTCCACCTAAAAAAGAAAGACTGGACAGATTCACTTTCCCTTCTGCACATGCATGCCGAGCGCCCACCTTCCCTCTGAAGAGCATCCGCGCGCCACCTTCCCTCTGCAGTCCATTCAACGCGATTCTTTCCTTTTCGGACACAACTTGGGCAGCAAGTACCTCTAGGGCAGCAAGGTCAGCATCTAAAACCTATTTAAAGACCCTTTAAAGGCCAGCCGATCCTCTCTTCCACTCACTCCACGTTTTTGCAACTCCTTCTGTGCAAGCCTCTCATCCGGCTCCATCTTCTCTTCATCTTCTTCTTCCTTTCTTTATTTTTTGGTTTTGGTTCAGCCATGAGTGGCTGAAACCTTTTATTCTAGTTGAAGATTGGTTGAAACTAATGTTGTTTTATGGATTGTGAGATCTGAACACATATTGTTTGTCTTTTGGTTATTCAATATTCATACAGTTCATGCTTGAATTCTATTATTACTTTGTTGTTTTGATCAAATTGGCCACTTGATTCTTGATTGCAAGGTAATTAATTGTTAGTTTGTATAATTTTAAGTCTGTAATTGCTTGAATTGTTCAAACATAAGAACACTTGGTGTAACAACTAAAGAATTGTATAATATAGCAACATCTCATGCGTTTGAGTAGTTAGGATTGGATCTCTCTCTTTCTTCATGCAATTAACAATTGTTTTGATGACTAAGGGCCAAGGACATTCCTTGGCTACTTGTTAATTTGTAATTAATTAGAGGACGTTCCCTAATTGGTTTAATCTTAAGGAGAGACATGGTGGTGAGAAGCGTCTTCCATCTCCATAATTAATCTATTGAATCAATCAAAAGAACATAAGTTTCAATGATAAATCCAAACAACTGAAGTGGATCCAACTCTTCAACTAGACCTTTCTCATATTTGATTTCCTTTTATTTTATTATTCGCTCATTTTAATTGCTTTCAGTAGTTGCTTAGACAAATCAATCTCAAAACCCCCCATTTTACTTTTCTTGCACTTTATTTTTATTTTGCTTTCAGTTACTTGCTTTCAGTTTCTCATTTAGTTAATTCTCTTGGTCTCTTTGAGAAAAATAGATAAGTTTTCAATTCTCTGTGGATTCGATCCTTTACCACTATCTACAGTAGTAATATTGTTGATAACTGAAAAGGTTATTTTTGACCGGTTTCGACAACCGCGAGTCAACTAGGCATAATACGAAGTCGTTCATATCCTGAAGCTGCTTTGTCATCTTAAAGATCGCCAGATGACTTCTAGTATATGATGTTCCATCATATTTGTGCAAGCTAGGCAGCTTGAACTTGACTGGAAAAGTCTCTCCTAAAATCTCTTCTGATAGGGGTGAGACATCGTCCAGGCTATAGTTTTCCTCTTGCTCCTTCTAGTACCTTTGAACAGCCTGTACTTCCAATCGACGTCCTTTGGAGCATCATCTGATGACACTTCTTCCTCTAACTCGGCCTTCCCTTTGGACAGCATCTGGATCGCCTCTGTTCGAGTCCTTGGGTATGAACGGAGGCATCCTTCCTTCCCTTGGGAGCCATAAATAAGGCCTCCTCCCGAGCCTTATACTGTTCGAGAGTGGCCTACAGCCTTTTTATGTGTTTAGGCATCTACTGATAGAGCATAATTTATACCATTTCATCACGATGATATTGATGTTAATTTACACTTTTTCTGTCTAATTTTGTGATTTTGATCTTATTCTGCAGAAAATGGTGTAAAGAGACAATTTGGTGAAAATGCCCCTAAACCTGCCTAAAATGGAGTAAGGGAGAGCAAGCATGCTAAGTGCAACTTGAAAGAAGCCAAATACGGAAAGTAATTTGAAATTCAAATTTCAAATTCTTAAGAGAATTCAAAATTCAAAATCAAGGTTCAGCTCATTAAGGAAAGTGCTAAATAAGGAAAGTGGCAAATAAGAAAAGTGCATTCAACAGAGCAGTTTGAAATTCAAGATCTTCAAGAATCTTTTTCCTTATTGAAGAAGCCAAATCTTATGAAGATGCACATTCAAATTTGAAATTCAAATTCAGCTTGTCAAGGAAGCCAAAGAAGACACACATGCCACCTCAAGTCTTGCACATTTAAAATTCAAAGGGAGGCTCCACCTCATCATTGTGCAATGGGCAGCAAGGCAAGACTTGGGCAGCAACTTGGGCAGCAACTAGGGCAACACTCAAAGGCTATATAAGCCTCTCTTCAAGGGCGCCGAAGACCCCTGGTCCATTCTCTCCAAGGGTCGGCCGGCGCTCTCCTCTCCTCTTCTCCAAGCAAGCTTCGGCTCATCTCTTCTTCTCCTTTTCTTTTCTTTTTGGCTTTGGTTCAGTCATGAGTGGCTGAAACCTTTAATGCTAGTTGAAGATTGGTTGAAACTTTAGTTGTTTTATGGATTGTGAGATCTGAACATACATTGTTATCTTTGGTTTATTCAATATTTGTGCAATTTCATGCTTGATTCCATTATTGCTTTGTTATTTTGATCAATGTGGACACTTGGTTCTTGATTGCAAGGTAATATATTGTTAGTTTGAATAATTTTGAGTCCATAATTGCTTGGATTGTTCAAACACAAGAACACTTGATGTAAAAACTAAGGAACTTGTATAATCTAGCAATATCACCATGCGTTTGGATAGCTAGAATTAGGTCTCTCTATTTCTTAATGCAATTGACAGTTGTTTTGATGCCTAAGGCCCAAGGACGTTCCTGGCAACTTGTTGATTAGTGATTAATTAGAGGACGTTCCCTAATTGATTTATGACTAAGGAGAGATATGGTGGTGAGAAACGTCTTCCATCTCCATAACTAATTTATTGAATCAAACAAAGGAACCTAAGTGTCAATGATCAATCCCAACAACTGAAGTGGATCCAATTCTTCAACTAGAGCTTTCTTATTATTGATTTCTCTTTACCTTTATTATTCGCTTACTTTATTGCTGTAACTATCCAGAATCCGGACCGCTACCGGCGCTAGAATCCAGATCGGCATAAGGCTGCCGGGACCCGTAGCAAGCCTGATATACCTCCTGTAAACCTGTTTAATCCCATACATGATCATTAATTACATAAAAATTTTGAACATTCTCATTCATTTTCAAACTTAACCTGTGCATGCACAACTCATAAACATAAACATCAACTCCATACTAGAGTCCTCAACAATGCTCCAATGGGGTACATAACATGTATTAAGTTTGGTTTACATAAACTTCATTAAAAATCATGTACTCAAAAGGGATTAACAACATACTAGGGTCAAGCACAACTCTAATACTCAATAACATCATTACATTACATAACTGTTTAATACTATTCATTATATTTCAATATTTATCATGTCCACCACTAGCTATTACATGACCATGACTTTACTCTAGCTGACCTCCTGGTCTATCCCGTACCTGCACACCTGGGGGATTAAGGGAGTGGGGTGAGCTACTAGAGCCCAGTGAGCAGAATAATAAAACATTATATTTAAAACATATGATATCATGGAATGCATCACAACACAAACATATCACATCAAGGATGAATTTGTCACCTATAGCCCTCTACACATTCCAATAGTGCCAGGGGCGTAGAATGGGTCTCACTGGTCTTTCTCTTACATAGCATAACATAACATAACATTCCATTAATGCCAGGGGTGTAGAATGGGCCTCACTGGTCTTTCTTTTACATAGTGCCAGGGGCGTAGAATGGGCCTCACTGGTCTTTCACCGTATCATTACCATCTCATAACATATCATGTCATAGTGAGGGCAAAAGGATCATCCAACATTCATCCACATCATCAACATATTATGCAATGTAACATATTCGTGAATTCTAATGCAAGCACCCTAATATATCTCATGGCATTCATGATGCGTGAATCATGCTAAGAAGTAATTTATTTACTTTAAAGCATAAAGAGTTATTCCACTCACCTTAGGCTAGCTCTGACAAGACACTGAAGTAGCTGACTCACTGCTGGGGTCCTCGGTTCCTCGGGTCTGAACCTACACAGGTGGACTCAAATGAGGTACCAAATATACATGGACATGACTCTAAAAATACTCCCCACAAACCCCCTAAAACACCTTAAAACAATCATAGAAATCATGCAAAGGAAGGCTGAACAGGGCACTTTCGGCGGCAGGTTCGGCGGCCGAAAGTCCCTTCAGAGCCGAAAGTCATGCACCTTCGGCGGCACTTTCGGCGGCCGAAAGGTTCCCTCCAGAGACGAAACTCATGCATGTTCGGCGGCACCTTCGGCGGCCGAAACTCCCTTCCAGAGCCGAAAGTCCACTTTCGGGGGCAGGGTTCGGCAGCCAAAGGCTGGCCTCCATAGGCAGGTTCGGCGGCCGAAAGTCCCTTCGGCTGCCGAACCTGAGTTCTTCCAAAGGGCAGAACTCAGTCTCCACAATGCACAAAAGCCTCCCAATCCATTCAATCATGCATTTACCTATTCTACAACATGCAAACTCAAGCCAACAAGCACATAGGGGTCTCAAACTAACTTAAACCCCAACTACAACACATCAAACATACACAAACAACCCACATTGCTCAAAAACTCAACATAAACCCATAAACTCAATAATAACCTAAACATGTATTTCTACCCCATAAATCTTCATAAAACTCGTTTAAAACATACAAGGAAGGTTGGATCTAAGCTTACCTCTTGAAGATCGATAGGAAAGGCGATCCTAGCTTGGAGATGGGGAGAAATCAACTCTTTGGTCTCCAAGCTTCAAAACTTGCTCTTTTTTGCTCAAATATCTTCAAATCAAGATAAAACTCGTTAAAACTCGAAAGATTGAAGGAAAAACATCAAAAACGACCATGGGAGAGAATGGACTCACCGTTGGCCGAAAAGGGGGAGAAAGCTCGCCCGTTTCGGCCATGGAGCCCTTATATAGGGGCTGGCCAGACCACCCTTCGGTAGCCTAAAGTGCCTCCAAAACTCATGCAAGTTCGGCGGCCGAACATGAGGTTCGGCGGCCGAACCTTTACTACTTTCGGAAGCCTAACTTGCCCCCTTAAACTATCCAATGTTCGGCGGCCAAACCTGGGAATGCCTCCATAGTCTTTTTCATTAAAAACTCAATTTCTTTCTTGCTTAAAACCATAAAATACATTAAAACATTTCATGAAAACATGATTTTTCCCTTCTAGAGGTTTCCGACATCCGAGATTCCACCGGACGGTAGGAATTCTGATATCGGAGTCTAACTGGGTATTACAATTGCTTTCTTTATTAGTTTAACTAAATCAATCTCAAATCCCCCCCTTTTACTTTATTGTCAGTTTATTCCGCTTTCAATTTATTTCATTTTCAGTTTATTCCGCTTTCAGTTTATTTTCTTGGTCTTGATTTGGAAGATAGGTAAGTTTTCAATTCCCTATGGATTCGATCCTTTCACCATTATCTGCAGTAGTAATATTGTTGATAACTGAAAAGGTTATTTTTGACCGGCTTCGACAACCGACAGTCAAAAGATTGGTGCCGTTGCCGGGGAATTGATTTAACTGATTTTTTTCTTTCATGACCAGATCTGGACATAAGAAAACTCTGCCTTACGATCCAGAAATTGAGCGCACCATTAGGCGACTTGGTAAGCAAGCTGCCACACTTTGGGAAACCACACAACCCGAATCTGCACAGGAAGAGCACCCCATCGCAGACCATCCTTCTGAATCCTCTGAATTGCACCACCAAGCCACAGAAATGGCTAAAAACATGGCACAACCTGCTGCTTATGCTAGACATGTTGTCCATGATGAACTAATACAAGAAAATCCAGCAATAAGGCCACCAATGCTAAGAGAAAGGACCATGAGAGAGTTGGCAGCCCCTATAGGTGATCAAACACCTCTTTGCATCACTTACCCACCTCTGACAGTTCCTTTTGAACTCAAAACAGGTTTGATTCATCTACTCCCTAAGTTTAGAGGTTTAGAGAATGAAAATCCACACAAGCACTTAAAAGAATTTAACATTGTCTGTTGATTCATCTACTCCCTAAGTTTAGAGGTTTAGAGAATGAAAATCTACACAAGCACTTAAAAGAATTTAACATTGTCTGTTCATCCATGAGGCCGCAAGGCATAACTGAATAACATGTTAAATTGAGAGCTTTTCCTTTTTCACTTGATGATTATGCTAAGGATTGGTTATTTTACTTACCACCTGGATCTATCACTTCATGGGATGATATGGCAATAGCCTTTCTGAACAAATACTTCCCAACTTCTAAAGCCATTGGCATAAGAAGAGAGATCAATAGCATTAGACAAAAACAATCTGAGGATTTATATGACTATTGGGAAAGGTTTAAAAGATTGTGTACAGGTTGTCCTCCACATGATATTTCAGACAAGTCACTCATAGAATTCTTCTATGGAGGTTTGCAACCATCCGAAAGGAGATTCATTGATATAGCATGTGGAGGTTCCATTGCAGATAAAACACCTAGGGAGATGAGAGAGTTGATCTCAACACTTGCAGCCTCATATAGGCAATATGGAGAAGAAAAGCAACTGCAGAGAGGAGCCAATGAGGTAAGTACATCTGTTCTCGCTTCTCAAATTTCTGAACTAACATCTGCAGTGAAAAGTCTTGTCATAGGTCAAGCTCAACAAGCCCAAAAGCTTCCCTCAGCTAGACCATGTGGAATATGTGCACATGTAGGGCACCAAACTGATCAGTGTCCTACACTTCAGGAGGATGACCAGCAAGTGAATGCAATTGGAGGATACAATAGCCAAGTAAGACATGATCCCTACTCTAACACCTACAATGCAGGTTAGAGGGACCACCGAAATTTCAGCTATGCAAGAGCCAACAATTACCAGAACTACCAAAGAAATCAAGCCCAACCAGCACCTCCAAGTTGCAATACTAGTCTTGATGAGGTAGTGAAGACTTTGCAAAGCCTCCAACAGTAGATGGGACAAATGTCCACTTCCATAAGAAAGCTTGAATCCCGAGGTAAGTTACCTTCTCAAACTGAAGATAATCCTAGACAGAATGTAAATGCTATCATGTTGAGAAGTGGGAAAGAGCTCCAGGATGCCAGAACTGATGGAAGAAATTCACAAGAGCAAAGACAGGCCGCTGTAGAGAAGCAGCCGGAACACCTTCTGTCCAACCCGATTGGACGCACCACACCTGCACACACGCAGAATGCAGATCAGCAGGTAAGTTTCAAAATTTCACCTCTTTTCCCAAAAAGATTTGAAAAGTCACAAAAAGAAAAAGAATAAAAGGAGATCCTTGAGACCTTCAGGAAAGTGGAAATTAACATACCTCTGCTAGATGTTGTGAAACAGATTTCCACATACGCAAAATTTCTGAAAGAACTGTGTACCAACAGAAGGAAGCTTGCTGAAAGAGAAAAAATAAGTATAGGTGAGGTTGTTACTGCTGTGATAAAAAGAGATCTCCCAACCAAATGCAAAGATAAAGGAATGTTTGCTATTTCTTACAAAATTGGCAATGTTGGGATAAAGAAAGCTATGTGTGATCTAGGTGCATCCATTAATGTTATGCCTATTGCTATTTATAATTCTTTGAATGCAGGTGCACTTAAAGACATTAGAGTAGTGATTCAGTTGGCTGACAAATCATTGGTGTATCCAAAAGGAGTTTTAGAAGATGTTCTAGTACAAGTAGATGAACTTGTCTTTCCAGCAGACTTTTATGTGATTGATACAAAGGAAGACAATAGCAACACTACTTCAGACATCCTTCTTGGACGACCTTTCTTGAGCACAGCCAGAACTAAAATAGATGTGCATGATGGCACATTGACCATGGAATTTGAAGGGAAAAAGTGATTAAGTTTAATGTTTATGATGCTATGAAATATCCCCATGACATGTCCCCTGTTTGTAGTTTAGATATCATTGATTGTTTGAGTCAGGAAGTTTTTAATATGGATCAAGATGATATGCTAAACACTGACATTTGTAGGGAAGAGAGCCAGAAAGAACCAGAACTGAAAGAAACAGTCTGCAGCATTCAGCAGATGGACTGTGTCCAAGCACAGAAAGGAAAGGGATCAATCGCACCTCTTCAAATCAGTTCGCAGAAGAACCTTGCGCATACAGAGGGCATTCTAACCGAACCACCTCAGCTTGAACCGCGATGCACCCATTTCAGACAGGTCTTGCGTAGAAGGAAGAAGCTGAGACCAGTTCAGCCAGACAACCAACGCAGACACCCACATGTTTGCCCAAACAGGAGCCACCCTTACAGCACCTTTCCGGATCTGAAGAAATTGAGAATGGCTTCTATGAACAGATCTTCCATGCCCAAACTGATGAGCCATGGTATGCAGACATGGTGAACTACCTAGCCACATGTAACTTACCCTCTAATATGCCCAAACATATAAGAGATAAAATAAAGAAAGATGCAAAATACTATGTTTGGGATGAGCCATATTTGTGGAAATATTGTTCTGATCAAATGATAAGGAGATGCATTCCAGATCAAGAGATAGCTTCAGTACTCACATTCTGCCATTCATATAGTTGTTGTGGACACTTTGGCCCAAGAAAGATAGCTCATAAAATATTTGAAAATGGCATGTTTTGGCCCATTATTTTTCGAGATGCTTATTTATTTTGCAGATCATGTGCTAGATGCCAACAGACTGGGAATCTAGGCAGCAAAAGCCAAATGCCACAGAATCCCATCATGGTCTGTGAGATATTTGATGTATGGGGCATAGACTTCATGGGGCCATTTTTGCCATCCTTTGGATACACTTATATCATCCTTGCAGTGGATTATATGTCCAAATGGGTGAAAGCTAGAGCAACCAGAACAGATGATACAAAGGCAGTAATGGACTTTGTGAAGACCAACATCTTTGCCAGGCATGGAGTACCCAAGGCAATCATCAGTGATAGAGGGACTCACTTTTGCAACAAGGTAGTGGAAAACCTTCTCAGAAAGTACAATGTAATACATAGAACATCCACAGCCTACCACCCTCAGACAAATGGGCAAGCTGAAGTGTCTAATAGAGAAATCAAAGCCATTCTGGAAAAGACAGTGTCCCCCAATAGAAAAGACTGGAGTACACGATTGGAAGATGCCTTATGGGCATACAGGACAGCCTACAAGACTCCCATAGGTATGTCTCCTTATAGATTGGTCTATGGAAAAGCCTGTCATCTTTCAGTTGAGCTTGAACACAAGGCCTACTGGGTAGTCAAGAATTGCAACATGGATCTTAAGGAAGCCGGACACCATCGCAAGTTGCAACTGCAAGAGCTAGAAGAGATAAGACGAGATGCATATGAAACTTCTTGGAACTACAAAGCAAAGACCAAAGCCTCCCATGACAACCGAATTTCAAGAAAACATTTTGAGGTTGGTGATAAAGTCCTACTCTTTGATTCTCGTTTAAAATTATTCCTAGGAAAGCTACGGTAAAGGTGGATTGGACCATTCATAGTGGAGAACACTTACTCCCATGGGGCTATAGATATTCGCAGTATATAGACAGGAAAGATCTTCAAGGTGAATGGCCATCACCTGAAACCTTTCTACGAAGGATTCACAGTGCAAGTAGTGGAAGAAATTCCACTATACCATCCCTCTCAGCCTATCTAGTTGATCGCACCATGCAACACCACACCAGCGGAGTACTCAGTTTCTTTTGAACTTTAACTTTTCCCATATATTGAGGACAATGCATGAATTAGGTGTGGGGGTGCATATCTCTGAATTTATTTTTAGTCATTTTTTTGCTTTCAGTTTTATTTTGAATAGCCACAGTTTGAATTTTTTTTCATTTTTGTTATTTTTGCTTTCATAGCACACACATTTAGCCGCAGTTTTCTTTTCTTTTTTTTTGTTTTGATTTGCTTTATTCAAACTCATAGGCTATGTTGGATGAGCTTTCTTTCCATGACCCCATTGATGTGATGACCTTTTAAACTTAAGTTGAATCAATTGTAATGAGTTGTATTCATGTTTGGGAACTTCCTTTTGAATTGAATCATTGAGCTTGCCATGGTGAAAAATATATATTGCTCATTAGAGAGTATGAATTAAAAGATGTGTGAATGAACTTAATATGACTTGCTTTAGCAATTGGTGTTGATTTTCCCAAATCATTGAGAAAGAAAATTCGGCAATGGCTTAGACTTCATGAGCACAAATTGAAAACTATTCCAATGGTTGAAAGACTATGGACAGAGCTAGTAACCACTTGGACAGGTGACCAACTGAAAATATATACCTTCACATCAATAGGTTGGTGACTTTTTCAAGCAAGATTTAAGTGCAAAAGGCTGAATAAAGTACTTCAAGGTAAGAGAAAATCACTCTGAAAGCTAGAAAGAGTCTTAACTGAACAATAATATGTGTATGTGTAATCTCTCTTTTGAGTAAAACAAATACTAGCCATGGTAGGTGAAGGGAGACAAAGAAATAAGGTGAGTGTAACGACCCGAAAATCGGACCGCTACCGGCGCTAGGATCCGGGTCGGCTTAACATGATCAACAACATACATAAAAATTTAAAACTTTTCTTTCACTCATAAGCCAAACTCAACCTGTGCATGCACTGAACATACTCATAATCATAATCATGACCCCTCTGTGGGATCTCATCAATGTCCCAATGGGCAAAACATCATATGTTGAGTTGGTCTACATAAACATCAAAAAGATTTAAGATCATGTATTAAAAGGGATACCTCATACATAAAGTCAAGCACAATTTCTAATCTCCAATATCATTACAAGACTGAAACGGTACTATTACATAACATTAATACATTTATCATGTCCACACTATCTATTACATACACATGACTTCATTACTCTTGTAAACCTCCTGGTCTACCCTGTACCTGCAAACCTAGGGAAATTGGGAGAGGGGTGAGCTACTAGAGCCCAGTGAGCAGAATAATAAAACATTTAAAACATATGATAACATGGAATGCATCACATCACAGCTAATCACATCAAGGATGAACCTGTCACCAATAGCCCTCTACATAGTCCAACTGTGCCAGAACGTAGAATGGGTCCTGGTCTTTCCCTTACATATCATAACATAACAGTGTCCAACTGTGCTAGAACGTAGAATGGGTCCTGGTCTTTCCCTTACATAGTGCCAGCGAACATAGAATGGGTCCCACTGGTCTTACATTCCGTACCTTACATATCACATCGTCATATCATAGATCGAGGGCTATGGATCATCCAACATTCATCCACATCAACAATAAAATGTGCAATGCAACATATTCGTGAATTCTACTGCAAACAACCTAGTACATCTCATGGCATTCATGATGCGTGAATCATGCTAAAAAGTCCATCATTTGCTTTAAAACATAATGAGATATTCCACTCACCTCTGGGTAGCTCTGACCAGACACTGGAGCAGCTGACTCACTGCTGGGGTCCTCGGTTCCTCGGGTCCGAACCTACACAGGTGGACTCAAATGAGGGACCAAACAAACATGAACATGACTCTAAACTACTCCCCAAAAACCCCCTAAAACAACATGAAACAATCATAGAAGAACATGCAAAAGAGGGCCGGACAGGGCACTTTCGGCCGCAGGTTCGGCGGCCGAAAGTCCCTCCAGAGCCGAAAGTCAGGCAGGTTCGGCGGCACCTTCGGCGGCCGAAACTCCCAGACAGAGATGAAACTCATGCATGTTCGGCGGCACTTTCGGCGGCCGAAACTCCCAGACAGAGACGAAAGTCTCCTTTCGGGGGCAAGCTTCGACAGCCGAAGGCTGCCTCCACAAGCACGTTCGGCGGCCGAAAGTTCCTTCGGCTGTCGAACCTGGTTTCTCCCAGAATGGCAGAAACTCAGCTCCCTTATGCATTTATGCCTCCACTCTCAACCAAACATGCATAAACCTATTCTACAACACTCATACACAAGCATACAAGTTCCTAAGGGCATCAACTAACTAAAACCCCATCTAAAACATATCAAACATACATTTGCAAGCCACATTGTTCAAAATCACATCAAAAACCCATAAGCTCAACATAAGCTACACATACATTTTCTACCCCATGAACTTGCATAAAATTTGCTTAAAACATAAAGTAAGCTAGAGATCGACTCTTACCTCCTTGAAGATTGAGGGTAGAGGCGATCTAACTTGGAGTTGGAAGAGATTTGAGTTCTTGAACCTCAAAGCTCCAAAACTTGCTCAAAACTCGGAAATCTTCAAAACAAGATGAAAACTAGTGAAAAACTCGAAAGATCTGAAGGAAAAGACTTAAGATCGGTGAGGGGCGGCGGAGAACTCACCTTGGCCGGAAATGGGGAAAAAGCTCGCCCGTTTTCGGCTAAGGGACCCTTTTATAGTGGCTGGCCAGGCCACGTTCGGGGGCCGAACGTGCCTCCGCATGCATGCCATGTTCGGCGGCCGAACTTGAAGTTCAGCGGCCGAACCTGGACTTTCCTCACTTATGCTTTCGGGGGCCTAAAGGCGCTCCCGAAGGCATGCATGTTCGGCGGCCGAACTTGAGGTTCGGCGGCCGAACTTGAGGTTCGGCGGCCGAACCTGAGTTTTCCTTCAAGGTTGTTTTCATGCAAAAACTCATTTCCATTTTACTTAAAACCATGAAATACCTTAAAACATTTTATGAAAACATGATTCTACCCTACTAGAGGCTTCCGACATCCGAGATTCCACCGGACGGTAGGAATTCCGATACCGGAGTCTAGCCGGGTATTACATTCTCCCCCTCTTAAGAACATTCATCCCCGAATGTTCCTCAACTAGCACATAGCATGGCATAAAACATAACATACATACATACATAGCACATAAACACATAGAGATCTAACCTTAAAAGAGATGAGGGTACTGCTGGAGCATAGACTCCCGTGTCTCCCAAGTGCATTCTTCCAAATTGTGGTGGTTCCACAGGACTTTCACCATCGGGATTTCCTTGTTCCTTAACTTTCTGATCTGGGTGTCTATGATCCGTACTGGCTGTTCAACATAGGTGAGATCCTCTTAGACCTCCACATCAGGCTCGCTAAGGACCTTGCTCGGATCTGACACAAACTTTCTCAACATTGAAACATGGAAAACCGGATGGATTCTTTCCATTGAAGCAGGTAAATCCAGCTTGTACGACACATTCCCAATCTTTTGCAAGATTTCAAAGGGCCCGATGTATCGTGGGGCTAGTTTACCTTTCTTTCCGAAGCGAACCACTCCTTTCATAGGAGACACTTTGAGCAATACCAGATCCCCATCCTGAAACTCTAACTGCCTTCTGCGGATGTCTGCATAACTCTTCTGTCTGCTTGCAGCAGTCTTGATCCTTTCTCTGATTATGGGTACTACCCTGCTGGTAATCTCTACTAGCTCAGGCCCTGCCAAGGCCTTTTCTCCAACCTCTTCCCAACAAACAGGTGATCTGCACTTCCTTCCATATAAAGCTTCATATGGAGCCATCCCGATGCTAGCATGATGGCTGTTATTGTAGGCAAACTCCACCAAAGGTAGATGCTGCCTCCAAGAACCGCCAAAGTCCAGCACACACATTCTGAGCATATCCTCGATAGTCTGGATGGTCCTTTCTGACTGTCCATCAGTCTGGGGGTGGAAGGCAGTACTGAAATCCAACCTAGTACCCATGGCATTCTGCAGACTCCGCCAAAACCTGGAGGTGAACTGGGGCCCTCTATCTGACACTATCGAAACAGGAACCCCATGCAGCCTGACGATCTCATCTACATACACCTGCGCCAACTTGTCCACAGAATAGCCACTCCTGACAGGGATGAAGTGAGCAGATTTAGTGAGTCTGTCCACAATCACCCATATGGAGTCCAATCTGTTGGACGCCACCGGTAACCCCACTACGAAGTCCATAGCTATATTTTCCCATTTCCATTCTGGAATAGGTAGCGGGTTAAGCATTCCAGCTGGCTTCTGATGTTCCAGCTTCACCCTCTGACACACTTCGCAGGCTGACACAAACTGTGCCACTTCCTTCTTCATAGCTGGCCACCAATAAACCTTCTTTAGATCTTGATACATCTTGGTGGCTTCGGGGTGAATGCTGTATCTTGCATTATGAGCCTCTCTCATAATGTCTCCTTTTAGCCCTATGTCATCTGGTACACATAGTCTGCTCCCATAGCGGAGGATCCCCTTGCTGTCGAATCTGAACTCACTATCATTGCCTGACTGAACAGTCCTGGCAATCTTCACTAACTCCGGGTCCTCATGCTGTTTCTGAGCCACCTGCTCCAGAAACACGGATGCCGCTCTCATCTGGGCCACCAAGGCACCTGTACCAGACAACTCCATCTGTAGACCTTCATCAATGAGCTTGTAAAACTCCTTCACCACTGGCCTCCTTTCTGCCGATATGTGGGATAAACTGCCGAGTGATTTCCGGCTTAAGGCGTCTGCCACAACATTCGCCTTACCCGGATGGTACTGAATCTTGCAATCATAGTCACTCAGCAGCTCCACCCACCTCCTCTGTCTCAAGTTCAAATCTCTTTGACTCAGGATGTACTGCAGGCTTTTATGATCTGTGAAGATCTCACATTTAACCCCATAGAGGTAGTGCCTCCACATCTTGAGTGCAAAGATTACTGCTGCCATCTCTAGGTCATGTGTGGGGTAATTCAACTCATGCCTCTTCAGCTGCCTAGAAGCATAAGCAATCACCCTCTCATTCTGCATTAGTACACAACCCAGTCCCACACGGGACGCATCACAAAAGACTGTAAAGTCCTCATCACTAGATGGCAGAGCTAACACTGGTGCTGAAGTCAACCTCTTCTTAAGCTCTTCAAAACTCTCTTCGCACTGGTCGGTCCACAGAAACTTCTGATTCTTCCTGGTTAGTCTGGTCAGAGGAGCTGCAATCTTTGAGAAGTCCTGAACGAACCTCCTGTAGTAACCTGCCAAACCCAAGAAACTTCTAATCTCCGTCACTGAAGTGGGTCTAGGCCAGTTAGCCACAGTTTCTGTCTTCTTGGGGTCCACCTCTATCCCATTCTCTGACACTACATGCCCCAAGAACGAAATGCTCCTCAGTCAGAACTCGCACTTAGAGAACTTGGCATACAAGCCATGTTCCCTCAAGGTCTGTAGAACCAACCTCAGATGATGGGCATGCTCCTCTGCATTCCTAGAATACACTAAGATATCATCTATGAAGACAATAACAAAGTGATCTAGGTATTGGCTAAACACTCTGTTCATGAGATCCATGAATGCTGCAGGGGCGTTGGTTAACCCGAACGGCATTACAAGGAACTCAAAATGCCCATATCTGGTCCTGAAGGCTGTCTTCGGCACATCCTCATCCCTTATCCTTAGCTGATGGTACCCCGATCTCAGATCTATTTTGGAGAAACAACCTGCTCCAGCTAGCTGGTCGAATAGATCATCGATCCTTGGCAGAGGGTACCTATTTTTGGTAGTGACTTTGTTCAACTGCCTGTAGTCGATACAAAGTCTGAGGGACCCATCCTTCTTTCTCACAAACAAGACTGGAGCACCCCAAGGTGAGGTACTCTGTCGGATGAAGCCCTTCTCTACCAGCTCCTACAACTGCTCTTTTAACTCCTTCAACTCGGCTGGGGCCATCCTGTAGGGAGGGATAGAGATCGGTCTAGTTCCAGGCACCAACTCTATCTCGAACTCTATCTCCCTAGCAGGTGGTAAACCTGGAAGCTCGTCTGGAAAGACATCCTAAAACTCTCTGACAACTGGCACCGAGGCTGGCTCCCTGACCTGACTGTCTAGCTCTCTCACATGAGCTAAGTACCCCTGACATCCCTTCCTAAGCAACCTACGAGCCTGAAGAGCTGATATCAGACCTCTAGGTGTACCCCTTTTGTCTCCTCTGAAGACGACCTCTGACCCGTTCTGATCTCTGAACCTGACTACCTTGTCCCTGCAGTCCAAGGTAGCACCATGGGTAGATAGCAAATCCATCCCTAGAATGACGTCAAAGTCTGTCAAATCTAGAACCACAAGGTCGGCGGAGAGGCATCTTCCCTCAACAAAAACTGGACTGAACCGGCAGACTGACACTGCCACTGACGGGTCACACTTGGGTCCACTGACCCATAGAGGACACTCTAACCCAGAGACTATCAGACCCAACCTCTCTACGGCTCTCGGAGCAATAAATGAATGAGATGCACCCGGGTCCATTAAAGCATACACATCAGAACACCCAATGACGAGATTACCTGACACCACGGTGTTGGATGTGTTAGCCTCCTGCTGAGTCATGGTGAAGATCCTGGCTGGAGCTGATGGACCTTCACCTCGGGAACCAGAAGAAGAGGCTGCCCCTCTCCCTCTACCTCTGCCACTGCCCTGAGTTGTGGCTGGAGCTGCTGGCTGTGCCACACTACCAGAAGCTGTCTGCTGGGGCTGGCCCATAAAAGGTGCTCTAGGACACTCCCGAGCCATGTGTCCCTCCTGTCCACATCTGAAACATGTATTAGTCCCAGCTCGACACACTCCCCTGTGCGGCCTTCCACATCTCTGGCATTCTGTACCATCTGAGCCTGAGCTCGAGCCACCGCCAAATCCCAGACCGTATTTCAACTTATTCCAAAACTTATTCTTCTTCGGTTTCTTGGTGGTGTTATCCCACCTCTTCTTACTTGAGCTCTGAGAAGAGAGACCTGGCCCTCCTCTGCCTGGGGTCTTAACCCCTGAAGACTGGGTCACTGACTGCTTCACTGACCCCTCAACTATAGCACTCGCCTCCATCCTTCGAGCCATATCCACCACAGTGTGGAAACTTTCCCTCTCAACTGACTGAATCAACGAGGAGTACCTGGAATGCAACTTCATAACATATCTCTTGGCTTTCTTTGAATCGGTATCTAGATCTTGCCCTGAGAAAGGCAATAGCTCTAAGAATTTATCCGTGAACTCCTCTACGCTCATGTGCTCTGTCTGTCTCAGCTGTTCAAACTCAATCATCTTCAGTTCTCTGGAACTGTCTGGAAAAGCCCATCCCGCGAACTCATTCGCAAATTCCTCCCATGTCATGCCGTCTAGTCTCGGGTCCACATAACACTTGAACCATTCCCGTGCCTTCTTGCACTTTAAGGTGAACCCTGCCATCTGAATGGCCCTGCTGTCATCCGCCCCTAGCTCATCAGTTATTGTCTTCACTACTCTCAGATACTCAAAGGGGTCATCCCCTGACTTGTATTTGGGAGCATCCAACTTAAGGTAATCTGTCATCTTTACCTTGCTCCCACCGGCTGAGCTAGGTCTGGGAGGTTGAGTAATTGGGGCTGCTGGTTCTGTAGGTGGTGGAGGTGGGGGTGCAGCATTCCCCGAGGTGGGGTTTGCCGGGTTTGGATAGAAGGGTGAGGGTGGATAAGCTGGGTACTGTGTGTAAGGTGGATAGAAAGGTGGATAAGGCATGTAGGTAGGATAGGGGTTAAAGCTGGAATAATCCGACGTACCTCCCATCGGATACCCTGAACCCTGTGGAAAGGGTGGATAATGGGGCGAAAAACCATACCCCGAGGCTTGAACGCCTCCCTGAGACTCCCCTGTCCCCTCTTCCTCCATGCTAACATCCAGATTCCCATCCCTCCTCTGATCCTCTTTCGTAACCTCCCTCACATCTGAAGAACTTCCTCCTCTATCTGTCCCCCTTCTGCTAGCATCAAAAGACCTCCTAGGGTCCCTTGACACTCTTTCTCTGTTCGCTCTACATGACATTGCCCTAGGCAATGTAGGAGGACGGGCGCTCGTGCCCTCATCCTCAGGTGGTACTCCAGTCAATCTTGCAGATCGACGGGTTCCTCTCATCCTGTTTTCTGAAAAACAGTACACATCACATAAACATTAGCATCATATGGTTCATGTGGGCACACATGAACCCTCATCACATACATCACATTTCATTTATGCACATGCATATAATCATGGCATTTCACATCATCATACAAGACAGGACTCCACATCCTATCCTAGTGGACATGATCTTTCCTATTGTGCTTGACCTTCTATAACATCTATGAGCCCGACACTCTAGGTCCGATCCTAAGAACCTAGGGCTCTGATACCATTCTGTAACGACCCGAAAATCGGACTGCTACCGGCGCTAGGATCTGGGTCGGCTTCAGGCCGCCAAGACCCGTAGCAAGCCTGACATACAACCTGAACACCTGTTTAATCCCATACATGATCAACAACATACATAAAAATTTAAAACTTTTCTTTCACTCATAAGCCAAACTCAACCTGTGCATGCACTGAACATACTCATAATCATAATCATGACCCCTCTGTGGGATCTCATCAATGCCCCAATGGGCAAAACATCATCTGTTGAATTGGTCTACATAAACATCAAAAAGATTTAAGATCATGTATTAAAAGGGA